>NC_056727.1:797751470-797831470 GCF_019279795.1 Protopterus annectens
AGTGTGTTTCCATGACATTTGATATTGAAAGAACTACACAGCTGCTCTGCATGCAGTTAGCAAGTGGGGAACCCCAATATGTGCACAGGCCATCACCTGGTCATGAGCATCACCAACAAAGCCATGCTGCCACTTATTCAAACCAGCTCTATCCCTGTAGTGCAGAGAGAGAGAGAGAGAGATAACAAATGAAACATAAAGTGAAAAAGAAAAGAAAGAAAAAAGTTAAGTGGAACATGTAAGCAAGTAATTGAATATAGTACTTGGTGTATAATAATGAGAAATATGATTTGGAGCAATATATGTCCCAACAAGACATGCTGTACTAATGTCCTGCTAAACAGCTGCTATGGTCAAAGCATCTGGCCCTCCCTGCAGTGGGAGATATCACATACATATCTCTTAACTGTACAGATCCTCACAGAATGTCCACATTTTAGCATCATGTATTTTGTCTGTTCCTCCTGAGATCTGTACTTTTCTGGCAAATAGCTGAGGATTGAAGTCATCAGGTAATGACAAACACTTGAGTTTAAGACTCCACATCCTTAAACATATTCACTGTAATGCTAAATGTATTATTCTACAAACTTCCTATGTTTGTAACAAGTAAATTTAAAGTCTGTCCCTATTTATACCCCCATCATTTTAGGCATTGTCCAGATGTGATGCTCTGAGAGGTTATGAGGTGGGATCACAGCTCAGGAGCCTAACTGACCGGGGAAATGACAGCTCATATATATGGTGCAACACTAGTGTTGTCGCCTCACAGCAAGAGGCTCCCTGGTTCGATTCTTGGCTGGGGTGCCTTCTGTGTGGAGTCTGCATGTCCTCCCTGTGTTCATGTGGGTTTCCTCTGGGTGCTCCAGTTTCCTCCCACATTACAAAGACATGCGTCTGTAGCATTTCTCCCCAGGCCTCCACTGAAAATTGGCTCATTCCAAGACAGACTTTCCCGGTTAACAAATGTAAAATAAAATAAAAAATAAAAATATGACAACCACAGAGGTGTCTGTCAAATAGTTATGACTGTGTCACTGCTAGGCCAGTTAATGGGATGTTTTCCATATCCACGTTACCTGTAATTATGAGTAGGACACATGTTTGCCTTGTAAAGCTAAGACACCTATAGAGGGCATGTGCATAGTAGAGTACTATTGCCAACATGTGTTGAACTGCATGTTATATATTGAATTAATAACATTCAACTGTACAGTGTTCTGCTGAACAATAAGCAAATTTGTGACTGATATCTGTAGTCACATACACATATACCTGTGTTATGCCAGCCAAACCACTGGCTGGTCTGTGAGCAATAGCATTGTAACATAATAGCCTACGTATGACTGTTGAACATCTTCCTAGTTATCACAGTGATGTCAAACCCTACTGTGCAATCAATGTACTAATGCAGCTATATTAATACAGTTTCAATACTGATGTCCCTTTTGACACCCATTTATGTGTGCCATTGTCCAGACATACTGCTGTAACAGGCTGAGAAGTATGATTGAGCAGTAATACTGTAAATACAGTGTGCCATACTTACACTCAACAGAAATGTATGCCGGGTATCCCCTGAGCACATGTATGCATGCATAGGTTCAGCTGGAAGGCACAAAACTAATCACATAGGTTTCAAGCAGTCAGGTAAATAGGTTGTGCATGTTGCACATGTGTGTAATATCAGTGTCAGTGCATACAACAGACATATATGTGTACATCTACTGGTGGTTGCATTGCCCTGACACTGATGTGGGTACTGAAGTAGGCATGATTATCAGATATTAATCAGAGAAGTGTCCACCTGTGTTATGACCCTCTGTCCATGCCTACCACAACCAGCTATATCAATACCTATATACAGTGGATATCACAAGTATACACGCCCCTGTTGGAATGCCAGATTTGTGTGCTGTATGACAATCAGGCCACGGAAGATCATTTTATAATGTTTCTAATCTTGAATGTGACCCCTAACCTGTACAATTCCATTAAAATGCAATCAAAGGTGTTTCTAGAAAGTTGAGCAACTATTACCAAATGAAGATGTGCCTTGATGTTGGAGTCCAGACCAAGACAGATGAATGCTGTAATCATCTCAAGAGGTGCATACACAAGTTTAAGGGTGTGCACACTCATTCAACTGGCTTACTGTACCGAGTAGTATTTCCATATGTTTTCACAGACCAGACTGTTATGTTTTCAATTGAATTGTACAAGCTATAGGTCACACTACAGGTGGGAATTGTTATGAAATGAGTTATTGTGGTATCATGTTACAATTGCACAAATACCAGGCAGTGTATCAGGGGTGTGTACCCGTTATATCCACTGTAGCTATATGGACACAGCAGTATCCGACCTGTATATCCAGCCTCCATCAAGGTAGCTTAATTCCCTTTGGTGGACAGCAGCAATACACAAACCACATAATAGGTTGCTATATTGGCTGTACAGGGACACATAGGTGCAGGCAACAACTTTGAAGCAAGTCCACCTATATCTGAGCAAGCAGGTAAGTTCGCAAGTGACGTCCTGTAATGCTGACTATGACTATGAATTGGACATATGTTGTAAGTGTCAGATGAAACAACACAATTCACCCTGTACTGTGGGTAAATAACACCTCATACACACACATGCTGTGGTTATAGGCATCCTGCATTACACAGGTTAGGTGGGAACATCGCTACCCTGTCCACCCCAGTTGTACATGGAGATATGCACATCAACCACACTCCACCCCTTAGCAATGGTGAGCATGTACATATTGTCTACTGATGGCAACAACAGCATATCTCCATGGGGAATAATAACATCAGTGTCTGCCTCCTACACAAACTCAGGCATGTACTCAGAGCTCCATCACACACCACAGTCAAATGCAGACCTGCCACCATGCACACACCATCAACATGGAAGATGACCACTGTCAACCCTCTACACAGAAATGAATGGAGGATAGAGGATTATGCAATCAAGTCTCCAACATTGTGAGGAATACGATAGCTCAGGGACAGGCATGTAATGCAAGCTGCTATAGCCATGATAGCTTGGAGGGTTCCGGTGTAGTCTGGATTGTTTGCAAGTAATATCCACTGTTGATGTGCATTTTGATAACCGTATGAGGTCCTGTGATCTTTTTCTGTTTATGCCTTCCATGTAATATGCAGAGTGCTTGCCTACCAGCATTCTCTGTTGGGGAAACAGACATCATCACCCAATATATAATTGGACATTAAGCCCTGTCATGTGGCAGGAGAGCTGAAGATGTGTGGGAGAGGACTCCCCACTGGCATAGCTATAGGGTCCAGATCTCAGTCTAGCTGGAAAGCTAACTTCCGGTACCCTCTCTGTCCAACCAGTGCTTCATGTCCCTGCCCAAGTAGCTGACACACACACACACACACACACACACACACACACACACACACACACACACACACACACACACACACATTCGTACCTACTTTTTTTTTTTCACAGTGGTCCACAGGGTAAATTATGCTAGCCTGCACAGCAGAACTTATGTGCATGTGCAGCATCAGGCCACCGACCTCAAATGCCATGTCCATCAATAGGCTGCTGTTGTAGCAAGGGACTGGCTAGCCACAGGTGGGGGCTCAGCCATCCAGCCCCCACTGACACCCACCGAGGAGCTCCTCACCACACTTGGGCCACATACAGAACGCACACGCCATGACGCTGAGGGAAGCATTGTGGAAGTGAGTTGCGCACACACACACACACACACACACACACACACACACACACACACACACACACACACACACGCACACAAACACACTGGATGAGAAGCATTCAGGTAAGGACCCAGTGGGAATTGGTACACTAATGTTTCAGCCATACATGTTGTGACACCCGTGCCCTGGCCCAGCAATCAAGGAGCCTCAATCATCACCACTAACACCAGAGAGGAAGTCTCATATAGGAGAAAGGATAACAAATACACAAAGTACAGTGCAATTTCTCTTAAGAACACACAGAGATCACAGTCAGTCTGGGGCTGGTTGCTCCCTTGCTCTTCAGGTCCCCAATAAGACTCCCCACTGGCATAGCTCTAGGGTCCAGATCTCAGTCTAGCTGGCAAGCTAACTTCCAGTACCCTCTCTGTCCAACCAGTGCTTCATGTCCCTGCCCAGGTAGCTGACACATGTGCATGCACACACACACACAAACACACACACACACACACACACACACACACACACACACACACACACACACACACACACACACACACACACACACACTTTGAGATAAGTATTTATACAACTTCACAGACACTCCTGGGAAAGGCTGACACTGATTCTCCAGCTGTGCCCCTATACCAAAACTATACGGTAGTAATTACTGCCACCACCAGCTAATATTTATCAGCTACCCAAAGGCCCTTAAAAGGGTGTCGAATTATTACTGTGCAATATTATTATCCAATAGTAAGTGTGACTAAGTCTTAAGGCTTATTTGGAGTGACTTAGACAGTAAACTCTATAAATATGCAGTGTACTCTAGAACTTAAATTATCTCTACATAAACCATCCACAGTTTGAAAGGGTTTAAAATATTTAATAATAAATACTAAAAACACAAGACAATACTGCTACACCACAGTGCTATTCAAGAGTTCTGAGATCACACAGAAACTTAAAATAATTCAATAGTACAGTTCTGACATAACAGAAAACACTTAGCCTAATCTTTATAGTCCTAGCTATTTCTACAAGAAAACACACTTCTAAGATAAATATAAAAAATTTTTTGGTACTCGTGCGCGAAGTGGTTCAAAATAAATGATGTAAAATAAATCCAATTATGGTTAAATATCGAAGTATTCACTCAGATTCGACACAGGTCCAGTATAAATCCAAATTGTTTATTATAATCCAACAGACAAGACAAAAATGAAGATGAGCGCTTTCACTAACATTTAGCTTCCTCAGATCTTTACATTATGGGGTGTGGAACCATTCTTTATATATTGTTGTCATTAGTTACCAATTAAAATAATTACTGGCAATTGAACATTAATTAAGAGGTAGTGCATTAGAAACATTTAAAGGCAGATGTATCATAAAAAATGACATAAATCATCGTCATCAGCTTTAAAATATAAAGTGTGGTTCACATGTCGTAAGAATCGTCATCTTCGACTTTAAAATGTAAAGCGTACCTTTACATATGCTATAAGCCTCACATTAGAACAATAGTACATTCAATTATATATTAAGGATACATAATCCATTTGAACCATTTAAAAAATGCTTTTTATATTTGACTTACTTCATCATTCATGGTACAAGTGCGCTAATCCGTTGGGTCGTTATTTTCACGTTTACATATTTTTTAACCTTCTAACACACCAATCGGAGAGTGGACAGTATACCTTTGAGAGGATTCCAGCTTGTGGTTTCTATATGAACTGTGGCGCATGGTTAAACAGCTAATTTGTTGAGCTGTTAAATTTACGTTTACAACTTTTCACTTTCTGAATGCATTAGTCGGAGAGTGGATAATATATTTTTGAGAGGATTCTAGCTTGTGTTTTATACACGAACTGTGATACGTGGCCAAATAGCTAACTTTAAGGTTACTGATATTACGCTAAACTTATTGACGTCAATTTTACGGCAGTCGAAAGCACAGTGAAAAAAGAAAATCAGTCAGCAATAGCGTACAAATCCTTTAATTTCCGCTTTCGTCACAAGACTTCCTCAGAATGCAAAAAAACTCACAAATAACACTCTTAAATACTAATGCTGATTAAATTCAAATTAATCTAATTTTCTTAAAAAACAATCAATAAGATTCACATTAAATACTAACTTAATAAAACCCCAATATTGTTATCTTTATTAATGTGCAACTTCCTGTATTTTAAAAAACAGGACGATTAAGGTCGATGGTTATGCTGACTATAATTCTACGGGAGTAGTTTACATTGCCTTATGTTCAGGATGTTCGGCTTTCTATGTCGGCATGACAACCAGATGCCTTAAAACTAGAATTAGGGAACATCTTTACAGCATTAAAACTAGGGATGAGAATAATGCCCTTTTTAAACATTCAGAGGTTTGTTCCTCTTTTTAAAAAAATTTTATTTTCGGTTTTAGAGACTGTACGTCCTGACTTAAGAGGAGGTGATTATAAGAATTACCTGGAACAACGTGAAACAATTTGGCAAATCAGATTAAATTCTGACAAGTTTCCAGGTCTAAATGATGCCATAAACATCAAATGTTTTTTAAAATACAGGAAGTTGCACATTAATAAAGATAACAATATTGGGGTTTTATTAAGTTAGTATTTAATGTGAATCTTATTGATTGTTTTTTAAGAAAATTAGATTAATTTGAATTTAATCAGCATTAGTATTTAAGAGTGTTATTTGTGAGTTTTTTTGCATTCTGAGGAAGTCTTGTGATGAAAGCGGAAATTAAAGGATTCGTATGCTATTGCTGACTGATTTTCTTTTTTCACTGTGCTTTCGACTGTGGATTTTATTTTATTGGTTATTCATTTTTTACTTGGTTGTTTGGTTTTTCTACACCATGTCTGAAGCCGGTGATGAAGCATTGATGAATTTGTCGGTTCATGCTACACCGACATCGGATAATCAATCCATGAACAATTTATTAGTTGCTACCCTACTGGATATACAGGGCTCTTTGAAAATTCTGGTTGCAAGGAGCAACGACAAACAGCGTACTGATGCTGCATCTATTGGCGTTAGCGGCGCCAATTCTTTCAGCCCAGATTCATCTTTTCATGAATTGAACACCGTTGTGGAAGTAACAGCTTGTGTTGATAAACGCGACAAGGATTATTGCCGCAAAGCGACATCCATTTCGCGTGAAGGAGTTACCACTGTGGTTGGTGCTGGCTATAGAACGGTACAATCATTTTTGGATGAAATAAGATATCCCTTTTCTACATCAGGTAAACCACATTTTTCAGCTAATTCTGTTGAGATTAATAACAAACGTGGGCTTTTGCTTAAACTGCTAAAGAGATACCGTTCTCTAGACTTGGAAAATTGTTACTTTAGGCGCTGTATTCAATTGGGCATAGTTCCTAAAGGATTGAGATTCTTCAAATGCCCCAATGGGGTTACTGTCAATGCACCATTTTTTAAAACTTTGGTGAATTTCTTTAACAACGCTGGTATTGAGTTTTTAAAGCTTCTCATCGATAACAATTGTGCTAAAATGAGTGCTTTAAGGGACGAGATAGGCCTTATAGAAGGGGAATTAAAAGAATACACTGGAGACTTGAATGGGTATGAATTTTTTGATGAACTTGAGCAACATACAACTGAAGTCACGAATCGCAAACAGCTCAAGCTAGTTCGTGACATTACATCTTATGATAGTAATAATGCTTACAGTAACTTTGCCATTAGGGGGAATGCGACAGTGACAAAGGTGAACTATTCGCGTTCTGGTGTTTCCAATGTTTGGGGTAAAAGACATTCCAACACTGCTGTTTCCGGGTTCAGTGAACCGGAATGTTTAAACGATCGGGAAGCGCTCGTTTATGAAGACAATTTCCCTACACTACAGAAAGGGACCAATACTATTGATTCCCTTCTTGATAAAGAATCTACTGACAATAGTTCGACAAATAATTGTGTCAATGGTGTTATTAGTGATAAGACTATCATTGACAATGTGAAAGACGCTGGTGGGGATTGCCCTAACGTTGATGGGTCAGTTAGACCAAAGACAAAGACGGGGACCAACATCCAAGCTACTTCAAATGTTTCTTCTTTTTTCAACAAAAAGAATTGTCATCAGAGCAGGAACACTGTCCTAACCAGGAGTCGGACCTTTTTAGGTTCAAACTCCTCGGGGTACGAGACATAGAAGAAAGATTGGATTTATTCAGCATTATTAATTTAACGGAACACTGTTTTTCTGATGGGGAAATTAATGTGTTAAAGTATGGTTTAAATTTTATACCCACTTCTAGGGCTAATTATAGCAATACTGTCATAGATATAAAAAAATTTACAAGGAAATTGAATTTGTTTTATTTAATGAACTTTATGTCAGACAAAGAGCCTAAAAATAGGGTTTTATTTAAACCATCTGACTTTACCCCTCAATTACATCATACTTTAAAAGTGTTTGAGGAACAATGCATTAATGACATCACTGAGGTTTTAAATAGAAAAAATTACATTACCCAGAATTTAAATCATGATGAAAAGTTAGCCCTCAAGAATTTAAAATCACTCTGTAAGTATTATAGATTTATGAAGAGTGACAAGGGGGGCAATATAGTCATTATGAGCCAAGATCTCTACAACAACAAAATGCTTGAAATTGTCAACAACACCGAAGAGTATGAAAGCATTAGTTTGTTTAACATCAATCGACATGTGAGGTTTATTCATTCTGAATTATATGCCTTGTTTATGACAAATGACATCAGTCGTGAAGTTTACGATTTTTGTATGGTGCAGGAGCCACGCATTGGGGTGATTTTTGGTATCCCCAAAATGCATAAAAACATCAGAGACCCTCCACTTAGACCCATTGTGTCATCACCACATTCCGTTACTGAGGGGATATCTCTTGTCATTGATGGTATTTTGGGGCCAGTTTTGGCTGGTGAAAATTCCTTTATCAAAGATTCTTGGCATTTTCTGAGTAAATTTGGGGAATTTGTGCAAAATTATGGATTTGATCCTATGAGACACATCATTTTCACTATTGATGTTGTCTCTTTATACACGTGCATTCCTCACCTAGCGGGTATTGATGTTGTATGTGATTTCTTAAGTAGAAAAAATCTTAATCTGACCAGTAATGCCATTTCAACCATTAGATTACTTCTTGAGATTATTTTAGAGAATAATTTCTTTTTGTTTGGAGACACTTATTATAGACAAAGAAAGGGAGTGGCCATGGGGTCCCCTGCAGCACCAGCTTTTGCTAATTTAGTTATGGCTGGGTGGGAGTTGGAAGTAATGCCTATTTTAAAACAGAAATATGATATAAAATTATATTGTCGGTTTATTGATGATCTGTTTTTCATGATTGAAGGTGATTCTACCACTGTTGATTCTTTGATATCAGATATTAATGCATCTTCTGATTATTTAAAGTTTACCAAAGGATGTTTTGGATTACAGATTAATTTTTTGGATGTCTTTTTATATTGGGACACATCAGATTTAAGGTTCCATAGTAAGATTTTTCGTAAGGAGACCTTTACTAATGGATACCTACATCATTTTAGTAACCATCCCAAGCATATTGTGAAAAATATTCCCCGAGGTCAGTTCATTAGAGCCAGTCGGATGACTTCAAAATTTTGTGATTTGATTAATGAATTTGAGATCATTGTTTCCTTGTTTAGCAAGAGGGGTTACTGTATCGATGAGCTGAACATCATTAAGGAAGAGGTTTTAAGTAAACGTTCAATTACATTTAGAGCATTGCTTGATTACCCCTCTACGATTATCTTGACCGATAATAAGTTAGAGCAAAGTCACGATAATAACAAGAACATTTTGTGCTCATTAGATATGAGTTCTGATGGGGGACAGATCAGACAGATTGTTGCCAACAATTGCAGAATTATAAGTGGCAATAGAGATGTTCAAAAAATTTTAGGCGACCATCCATCTTTTGTTTTTAGGAAGCACAATAATTTAAAGAAAATTTTGGAACTTCGAAACCACACCCCCACTAATTTATGCACTAAGAAAACTGGAATGCATTGCTGCCATTTTTGCAATATGTGCAGATTCATTTCCGAGGGTCCCTATATTAAAGTTGAGACTATTGACAGGACGATTAAGGTCGATGGTTATGCTGACTGTAATTCTACGGGAGTAGTTTACATTGCCTTATGTTCAGGATGTTCGGCTTTCTATGTCGGCATGACAACCAGATGCCTTAAAACTAGAATTAGGGAACATCTTTACAGCATTAAAACTAGGGATAAGAATAATGCCCTTTTTAAACATTCAGAGGTTTGTTCCTCTTTTTTTAAAAAAATTTTATTTTCGGTTTTAGAGACTGTACGTCCTGACTTAAGAGGAGGTGATTATAAGAATTACCTGGAACAACGTGAAACAATTTGGCAGATCAGATTAAATTCTGACAAGTTTCCAGGTCTAAATGATGCCATAAACATCAAATGTTTTTTAAAATACAGGAAGTTGCACATTAATAAAGATAACAATATTGGGGTTTTATTAAGTTAGTATTTAATGTGAATCTTATTGATTGTTTTTTAAGAAAATTAGATTAATTTGAATTTAATCAGCATTAGTATTTAAGAGTGTTATTTGTGAGTTTTTTTGCATTCTGAGGAAGTCTTGTGACGAAAGCGGAAATTAAAGGATTTGTACGCTATTGCTGACTGATTTTCTTTTTTCACTGTGCTTTCGACTGTGGATTTTATTTTATTGGTTATTCGTTTTTTACTTGGTTGGTCAATTTTACGGCAGTGAAGCGAGATGGCGGAAATTGAACTACCGTATAAGCCAAGAGGTGAATACCGAGGCACGGATATCGTGGAGAATACACAAATGCCCAAAGGTGAATATCGGAGCATAGAAACTGTACAAATGACCAGAGGTGAATACCGGGGTAAGGATGCACTAACATCACGTTTCTTGAAGCATTTAAATGGAACATCTACACCAGCATGGTTTTTCGATGAAAATGATGCAACTACTGACAACGCAACAACAGCAGTGGATATGGACAAACTACATAAACTTCTTGGGGACATTGAAAAAGAATTCTACAAACTTAAACGTTTACAAACTCAGAGAGCCCATTTTGAATTCTGCTTACAGAACAATATTATACCACGAGGACTCAGGGTATTTTCTATGCCCAGCCAGGGAAAAGACTATCCTGAGCTGTTAGCATTATGGCAACGCATAAATATTGAAACAAGCCGTAAGTATCTGAGGCTGTTAATTGATTTCTTTCTGCCTGAAGAAAAGTTATTGATAGATAGCCTAAATGCTAAACACTCTGAATTATTTAATGAGTTTCCTGAAAGTATTGTTGGTGCTTTGTTTAATAACATTTTAGATTGCATATCAGCGTATGAACATAAATTGTTTCAACAGAAGAAGACAAAGGTCTCTAGAGATTTTAGGGGCTTTAGAACAGGGAATGTCTTCACTTGGCCTAGACATGTAACTTATGATGACAACGCTGCTAGAAATACACAAACAGCCATACATATGAATGATAGAATAAATATTAATGGGAACAATCATAATGATATTGAAGCCAACCAATATACGGACATTAGTAGGAACTCTGTCCCAAATACTGATAAAATCATAAGGAGAACATCACATACTACTGCTGAATTTTCATCAGGTAGCCCTATAATTTTACAAACATCAGGGAATACTGCAATGCATAAGAAAAATGTTGTGAATTCTCATATTGTTAGCAGTAATGTATCAGCACCATTGGATAATAACATTACAATTGAGAAAGATATAACTAATGTTTGTAATGATTCATCAGATGTCATACATCTAACACATGAGGGCACTACTAACAACTATAATTTATACCCCAGTGTTAATATTACTAATACTAATAGTAAGGACAAACCTGTAACTACACCTGCCGTGAAACCCAAAACAAAGGATAAGGTTATTACCACAGGTTCGAGCATTGATTTGTCCTTCCCTTTAGCCATACGTCAAGACAAGGGCCAGAGGAGGTCCAGATCAATGAGCAGAGGGAGGCAAAAGAGAAAAATATCGGGGGAATCCCTGCACCACACTACCATAAAGAAAATGTGGAACAACAACCACAGGGTTTAATATTTAATCTATCCAGCACCGAACTAACAAATGATGATGTTAAACTTCTGAATAAAGGGTTAAATTTCATCCCACACACCAACAGCTGTGTTATTGATACAGTAAGGGATCTTAGAGTGTTTTGTCGTAATTTAATGTTGAAATATTTATTTAAATCTAATGAAGATTCAGAAACGCCTAATCCACCCACTAATGACAAAAAAATTTTAGTTTTAAAAATCTAAGTGATTTTACGCCAAACAACCACCCTTTGGTTGAGACCTACTTTAAACTAACAGAAGAAGAACTTCACAAATTTTATACTAATAGATTTAGTTCAAAGAATAAGAGAAGATTTAATAATCTGACTTATAATGAAAGAGCTAGTCTGAACAAATTGAAGAATGACACTAGCATTACTATCAGACCAGCGGACAAAGGATCCGGAATAGTGGTTTTAGATACAGAATATTATATACATAAAATGAATACAATGCTGCATGATAAATTTTACATTAATGAGAGTATGAACTCTATTAGTACTATGTGTGTTTATGTACACAATGTCTTAACAGACATTTTTAAAAGTGGTTTAATTGACAAAAACCTTTATGATTATTTATGTATACATACACCCACCATTCCCATTATACAGGGTCTGCCGAAGATCCACAAAAGCTATACTGACCCACCAATGTGACCAATAGTTTCAGGGAAAGGATGGGTGACCGAGCATATCTCTGTTTTTATTGAAAAACATTTGAGATGTATTTTAAATAATAACCAATATGTATTACGAGACTCTAAGCATTTTTTAACAGATTTGTATAATAGATTAAAGGACTATAAAGTTATAGATGAATTAATACTGGTCACACTTGATGTGCAATCATTATTCACAATAATTCCGAATGAATTAGGCTTAACTTATGTTGAATGCTATCTTAGGAAGCATAGTGAATATTCTGAAGTTCTTATTGATCTTATAACACATTTCCTTGAATTGATTTTAGAAAACGATGCTTTTATGTTTAATGGCAATATTTATAGGCAATGTGAAGGCGTAGCTATGGGCACACCATGTGCCAATAGCTACGCCAATATGTTCCTAGCCTACTGGGAAGAAGAAATATTGTTCCAGAACTCTTTGTTTAAATCTAATGTGATTTTTTATAGGCGCTTTGTGGATGATTTATTTATTCTATGGAATGGTAACGTGAATGTTTTAAAAGATTTCATTTCAGCCATTAATGATTTAACTGAGTGCCTTAAATTTACATCACAATATAGTATGACTAGAGTTGAATTTTTAGACCTATTTATTGAAAAATTGCCATGTGGATTAATTAACACAGGAATTTTTAGAAAGAACTGCCATCGAAATATGCTATTGTTTAGAACTAGCATGCATCCAACATACGTTTTTAAAAACATTATGAAAGGACAGGCACTTAGGATGTCCAGGATGAACTCCAATGAAGTAGGTTTAGAAAGGGACTTAAATGAATTGAGAAATCAGTTATTAGCAAGTGGTTATAAATTAAATGAAATTGAGGAACATTTAGAAATAACACCTGATGTAAGAGGAACAAGAGGTGCACCCTATTTTGGACCAGCTAGTGTAAGCAATATGATTACCAATACCATCCCAAATAAGGTTAAATTTCCTACCTATTTTACCAGAGACAATGATGAAATTAGGTCTATTATAAATAAATATTGGGATATTTTAACTATTGATGATGATATTAAGAGAATAGTGGGAGATGAACCTATGTTTTTTGTATAGGAATAAGATGAATCTCAAAAGGATCTTATGTTATAACACACACAGAAAAGACATGAGTATTGGTAATACTACTATACCCTGTGGCAATTGTAATTTTTGTTCACTAATCAATATTGACCCCATTTTTATACATCCTGACTCTAATAAAGAGATTATTATTAATGCCAAAGCCAATTGTATGACATGTCATGTCGTATACCTAGCGGTTTGCTCAACTTGTTCATCCTTCTACATAGGCAAAGCTAACAGATGCCTACGGGATAGGATGAGGGAACATTGCTACAGCATTAGAAAGATCAACATTAATAATGCTCTAGCTAAACATGTTATGGAAGCAGGGGAACAATACACTTTTACATTTAGGGTTTTAGAGGTTATAACACCAAACCCAAGGGGAGGAAATATAAGATGCCACACAGAAAATAAAGAAAGTGGTTGGATAATTTTATTAAGGGCAGATAGGGGGCATGGTTTAAATGAGAGGGCCTCGATCAAACCATACCTAAGACAACGAAGACATATTAAATAATGAATGTGGCATGTATTTAATGTACATTCACACTCATATACTGCTCCCAACCACTTACTCATATGATTCAACAATATTTTGTTCACAGATTATTACATATCCAGACTCATACATCTCTTACACCCCATATACTAACCATTAATATCAGTCCCATCTTCATTCACTCATTCCATCATTCATTCTTTCATGCACTCAATGTCTTTTACATAGATTTTTATACATTTTTATATGATTTTATATTTACACTTACACATTTTTTATATAGTCCTATATTTCTATAATGATACAGTTACTTATATATACATATATATTCATATTTTTATACATTTATCCACATATATTTCTTATATATTATATATATTTTTTTACATAATTATACATTCATACATATTAGATATATCATATGAAACAGCTATGTATACACATTTATCTACTCATATATATATTCATATATTTTTTATATATATTTTTCATATAATTGTATTTATTTATTTATTATATATATACATATTCACTACCATATTTAATACATTAATACACTTACACACTCATTTTAAATACATATATATACTTAGTTTTTTACATATCATATATCATAGATACATTTTTAAAATTCATTTTAATATTGTACTACATATTATTTAGTTATACTTTTTTATATATATTTATACCTTTATTATATTTATACACATAATTATTCAGTCATAGTTATATTTCATGTATATAGATCGATACATCGCATAATGGTATACGACATATATATGCACTATATTTCATATACATACATATTGGTTATAAATACATATACATACATATACAATTTAATCATATCCACTTATTTATGCATACATAATTTTGAATAGACTATATATATTAGGTCTCATACCATTTTTATTTCATGCAGATAATGTCACAAACCACTATTTTTGTATGGTCACACATCCAAGTTGCATAAGATATATATACATATAAATAACATCTTTGAAAGTCAAAGCTGACTATTCACTAACACAACATGATGGAATGTATAACTATTCTCATTATGAGCTTATGTATTATATAAAAGTTTCTTATCTAAAAGTCAATGACGATGATTTGTGTGATAAAATCTTTTTAAAGCATCTTTTTAAAGCATTTTTTAAATGGTTCAAATGGATTATGTATCCTTAATATATAATTGAATGTACTATTGTTCTAATGTGAGGCTTATAGCATATGTAAAGGTACGCTTTACATTTTAAAGTCGAAGATGACGATTCTTACGACATGTGAACCACACATTATATTTTAAAGCTGATGACGATGATTTATGTCATTTTTTATGATACATCTGCCTTTAAATGTTTCTAATGCACTACCTCTTAATTAATGTTCAATTGCCAGTAATTATTTTAATTGGTAACTAATGACAACAATATATAAAGAATGGTTCCACACCACATAATGTAAAGATCTGAGGAAGCTAAACGTTAGTGAAAGCGCTCATCTTCATTTTTGTCTTGTCTGTTGGATTGTAATAAACAATTTGGATTTATACTGGACCTGTGTCGAATCTGAGTGAATACTTCGATATTTAACCGTAATTGGATTTATTTTACATCATTTATTTTGAACCACTTCGCGCACGAGTACCAAAAAATTTTTTATATTTGACTTACTTCATCATTCATGGTACAAGTGCGCTAATCCGTTGGGTCGTTATTTTCACATTTACACTTCTAAGATAACTTACTTAAGACAACAGGCAGTGCTGTAGGTTGGATATCAAGACAGTCTCTCTCTGTGAGTAATAGTTTTTTAAAATAACTAACAAACATTTCTGCTGGGCCCTCCCAGATTACATCATTCTCAGTTAGTTTCCATTACATCATTTCTTTGACAGTTAGCCTGGAGTTGCTAGGCCAACAGGCTTCTTTATTTAGCAAGCTAACAACTGCTCAGAAAGTTACAACAATAAAAGACATTTCACGTGTGCACTCTAGTAATTATTCATTAAGTTAAAACAATAGAAAGAATGTGCTAGCCCATACAGGTTGACTCCGAGCTCTACAGATCAAAGAACATACAAGACATAATTTTAATTTCAAAGAACAGATGTGAAATGCTTGACTTAGTTTTCCTTACAGCAGATGGCAATGTTGCCACATTGTTGAAAGAGCATTTCCTTACATTTAAGACACAAGCCTGTATTTTACATTTATATTTTCAAATGCCAGAATTATGTAACAAATTCTATTTGACTAGGCTGGCAGCCTTCACCCATCTCTGCCAGTCTTCATACCCCCCCCCCCAGGAGAAGTCAAGCTAGTTTTTCAAGTGACCCTTGATAAACGCCACTTGAGAAGGTTAGGTCTATCTGAGTGTATATCACCCCATTCCCTGTCTTGAAAGCCCATCTGCATTGGCATTGCTAATCCCACTGCGGTGCTGCACTGACATATCACATGCTTGCAACCCAAGGCTCCATCTTAGCAACTTAGCATTTTGCTGGCTGGTTCCATTTAACCATATTAGGGGGTTGTGATCTGTCATTACAGTGAATTTTCTTTCATACAGATAAGGCTGAAGTTTCTGCAATGTCCACACTATGGCTAGACATTCCTTTTCTACAGCTGCATAGCATTACTCTATGGGTTGGAGCCTCCAATTGAGATAAACCACTGGGTGCTCTTCTCCCTCTGAATAAATCTGGCTAAGTACAGCCCCCACACCATGGTTCAAAGCATCCACTTGCACAACAAATTCTTTGCTGTAATCTGGACTGGCTAACACATGGGGATCCTCCCAAAGCTTCTTTAAGTTTCTGGAATGCCTGCTCACATGCTGAGGTCCACACTACCTTATCTGGCCTGGTCTTCCTTGCCAGGTCTGTGAGGGGAGCAGCTATGATACTATGACTAGGGACAAACTTTCTGTAGTACCCTGCTGTCCCTAAGAATGACCTCACCTGCTTTTTGGCAACAGGTGTAGTCCATGCCTGAATGGCTTCCACTTTGTCAGGTTCTAGCCTTATCTTACCCCTTTCCACTCTATGTCCAAGGTAGGAGACCTATGCCATACCCACCTGACATTTGCTTGGCTTAATGGTCAACCTTGCCCTCTGTAGTCTGCCCAGCACCTTTCTGACATGCTGAAGGTGCTCTGGCCAGGAATGGATATAGATGGCAATATCATCTAGGTAAACAAGGGCAAACCCTCCTGCTTCTGCTAGAATATTATCTACCAGCCTCTGGAAAGTCGCTGGGTCATTCTTCATCCCAAAGGGCATCTTTGTGAATTCATACAAGCCAAAAGTAGTCACAAATGCTGACTTCTGTCCAGCACTGGGAGTCAAGGGCATCTGCCAGTAACCCTTGGTAAGATCAATGGTTGTAAGATACTTAACCCCACCCAGCTGCTCTAGGGCCTCATCTATCCTAGGCATGGGGTAAGCATCCGACTCTGTGTGACTATTTAATTTCCTGTAATCCACACAGAACCTGGTGCTGCTATCCTTCTATGGCACCAGCACCACTGGGGAGGCCCAGGGACTGTTGGACTCTTGAATCACCCCTAGTTCCAACATCTCCTATATCTCCTCCCTCAGAGTCTGTCTGACTCCCTCAGGCACCATATGAAGGGCCTGCCTAATAAGCCTTTGAAGTCCTGTATCCACCTGGTGCTGCACCAGGTGGGTGCTCCCTGGCTTCCCAGTGAACATGTCCCTAAATTCCTGCAACACTGCTTGGATTTCTCGAACCTGGCTAGGAGATAGCTGCTGGGACATTGGTACCCCTTCCACTGAGGTGTCAGCCCAAGCCTCATTGAGAAGATCAGTCCCCAGATCTCCCTCAGACTCCTCCTGCAATCCACTGTAAATGCTTAGCACAAGGGCCTACGTATCATGGTAAGATTTCATCATGTTAACATGGTACAATTTGTGCCCTTGCCATCTGCCTAGCAGTTCCACTGTGTAGTTAACATCACTTACCTTTCCTATCACCTTGTAGGGACCCTCCCAAGCTGCTTGCAGTTTGTTGCGTCTGACATGAATGAGAGCCATTACCTGCTGCTCCAAAGTGTACTCTCTAGCTTGAGCATTCCTGTCATACTACACCTTTTTCTGTTGTTGGCTTCTGCCAGGTTCTCCTGGGTCAAGCCCATGAGTTTGCTGATCCTTGTCCTGAGGCTTAGGACATATGCTACAACAGACTCCTTGTAAGACTTGCACTCACCTTTCCACTCATCTCAAATTAGTCTAGAGGTCCCCCACCCTTTGCCCATACAGCAACTCAAAGGGTTAAAACCTGTGGATTCCTGGGGAACATCTCTGTAAGCAAACAACAGATGGGGGTAAATATTTGTCCCACTCCCTCTTAAACTGATCTGCAAATGCCCGTAGCATGGACTTGATTGTAGAGTTTAACCTGTCAACCAGACCATTAGTCTGGGGATGGTAGGGGGATGTCTTCATGTGCTTCACCCCACAGGACATCCACAGATAATCCAGCAGGTCTGACATGAAATCGGCACCTCTGTCAGACAGTATTTCTTTTGGGAAACCTACCCTGCTGAAAATCTCTAACAAAGCATTTGCCACCGTCTCTGCCTCAATGGAGGACAAAGCCACTGTCTCAGGGTATTGTGTAGCATAACCCACTATCACTAGTATATACTTTTTCCCTGTGGAACTTAGGGTGCTTAGAGGACCCACAATATCCATAGCTACCCTCTGTAATGGCTCCGCAGTCACAGGCAAAGGCATCAAAGGAGCTCTCACCTTGTCTCCTGCCTTGCCTACCTTTGGCACTGCTCACAGGTCCTGCAGTACCCTGTTACATCTCTGGAAATTCTAGGCCAATAGAAGTTCTGCATTATATGCCTTTTTGTACGTTTTATGCCCATATGACCTGCAAATGGAATATCATGGGCTATGGCTAGAAGCACCAGATGGTAGGGTCTAGGCACTACCAACTGCTGTACTCTCTCAACTTCTAGCCCTCCCTCAGGGGTCCACTCTTTGTACAGTAACCCTTTGTCCCAGTATACAGGTTCCCCCTTCCCTTGCGAATCAGATGTCTCCCTAGCTATTTGCCTCAATCCTTGCAATGTAGGGTCTGAGAGCTGAGCCTGTCTCAACTCTCTCCTTGTAAACCTTCCCAGCTCCCCTTCCACAGGAAGTCTGGCATCCTCTGACAGTGGTGCCTTGCTGTCAGCCTGGGTACTACTACTCACCTCTACCTTTGCGGTTACCCTGTCCAAGGGAACATCTGTACCCACAAGCAGTTGTGGCTCACATTCAGTCTCACTGCTACAGCATAGCTCATTCCCTGAAGTAACCACCTTACCAGTCCTGGCTGCAAGTATGCAGTTTGTCTGGGTCTCCCCCAGGCTATCAGACCCACATGCTTGTCTTCTAGCCTGACCTTGTGTAATTGCATAAGCACATGGTACTGCCTCATCCAAATCCTTCCCTCTCAGGACATCTGCAGGTTGGTAGTTTCATACCCCTGTTGTTTCAAGACAGCCTACTATTGGCATTTTGTCTTTCCCACTTACTGGCTCCCTCACCTTTGCTTCCCCACCTTGCATCCGAGGACACCTGTATGCCACATGGCCCCACTGGTTGCATTCAAAACATTTAACCCTAGCTCCTGGACATGTACCTGGACTAGTGGCTTCCCCTGATACTGGCAGATTCTGTTGTGGCAGTCTGTGCTGCCCACCATGGGTTTCTTTATACCCATGAGCAGTAATGGGGTCCCCTTCCTGTGCAGGGCTGCCCTGCTTGCCAGGTATAGGTCTCCCTTCTTCCCCAACTCATCTGAAGTAGCTCAATGTCTATCAGGTAACCAGATCCTCATGTCCTCAGGCAAAGTGCTAAGGGCTTGTTCCTCCACCAAAATATCTGCCAGCCCTTCAAAAGTGGTGACCTGACATCCACTCACCCAGCTATGAAAATAAGTGCTCAGTTCAGCAACATATTCACACACAGTTTCATCTGCCTTGCGTCTATGCTCTCAAAACTTTTTCCTATACATTTCAGGTGTTAGCTTAAAACATTCTAAAAGACATTTTTTACAGCAGTATAATCAAAACAGACAGCATCAGGCATTTTTGACAAAAAAGTTACAGCTTTCCCATGGAGTAAGATGGTCAGGAACTGTACCCAGAGCCTTTGGTCAACACTATACTGTTTTCATACCCTCTCAAACATATGAATGAAACTATCAAAATTAACCCCTCTTTAAATTGTGGAAGAAATTTGCTGACCTGTTGTGCTTCTGGGATCCAGTTACTCCCTTCCCCATTACCTCCATGACTCTGGTGAAGAGTCAGCATTTCCCTCTCATGCCTCCTCTGACATTACTTTTCTTCAGCTTCTATCTCCAAATCCCTGGCCTCCAGCTCAAGTCTCTTTAGCTTCAGCTGGATTTCTAAGTCCACTGCAGAAAGGCTGAGCTGTCCATTCTTCGAGGATATTGTATCTCCACTGCCAGGCTGATTGTCATCCTGGATGCTGTTTTCTGATGCAGCTGTAACCAAGGCTGCAATCAGGTTTGCCTTAGTCAGGTTTCCATGCACCAGTCCCCTAGCCTGGCATATATCCACCAGCTGGCTCCATGTCAGCTTTCCACACTCCTCTGCTGTCATGCTGCCTGCTCACCCTGACTAAGCTAACAAGAGAAACAAAACAATTGTGATCTGAACTCTGAGTATTCACTGCATGGCTGTTTTAGAGTACAAAACACATTCAGAGATCACTGTACATAAGCTACAGGATTCACTCTACCCACACCATTACAAGCCAATTAGTATTTGCCAAACAATTAATATGTGATGTGGATATCCCACTGCTGCCAAACAATTAATATGTAAGGATATCCCAACCACTGCCACCAATTAACATGTGAGGATATCCTATCCGACCACTGCTACCAATTAATATGTGATGCCCGTGCCCTGGCCCAGCAATCAATGACCCTCAATCATCACCACTAACACCAGAGAGGGAGTCTCATATAGGAGAAAGGATAACAAATACACACAGTAAAGTGCAATTTCTCTTAAGAGCACAAAGAGATCACAGTCAGTCTGGGGCTGGTTGCTCCCTTGCTCTCTGGGTCCCCAATAAGATTCCCCACTGGTACAGCTATAGGATCCAGATCTCAGCCTAGCTGGCAAGCTAACCTCCAGTACCCTCTGTCCAACCAGTGCTTTGTGTCCCTGCCTAAGTAGCTGACAGACACACACACACACACACACACACACACACACACACACACACACACACACACACACACACACACACACACACACACACACTGTATATATATTAAACAAATTGCCTTTCCTGTAGCTAGTGTAGTCCAGATTCAGATTTGCTGTATCCAGGACTGTATGTAAGCTTCTGAGCCCCCCAAGCTTTCTGTGTTGGGGGGAAGCCTTCTTGCTTATCAGTGGGAGTGGTAAGCACTAGGTAACCTATCTACAACATAAGGAGTGGTTCTGGCCCAGAAATTGTAGTTACTGGCCGTTTGGGCAGTTTTTCCATCTCTCTCTCAACTACCTGATTTAAAAGCCTGCATTTGCACTTGTTTCCCCCCATTCCTGTAACTAGTTTAGTCCAGATACAGATTCTTAGTTTTAGCACTTAAATTTGCTTATTCGTGCTCAGCACTTGTTCAGAACTTGTAAGCACTAAATAAGCTAGTAATTACTACAACACTCAACCTTCCTCATTACCTAGAGGAAAACAGTTTTGGTACTTACTTTCCTCATTTGCTTAGAGAAAAACAGCTCTTATACTCACTTTCCTCACTTATCTAGAGGAAAATAGTTTTTTTGTCAGGCATATCCAAGGGTCAGCTCCCAGTGTTCTCTCCTATCTATCTGATTAATCTGGGCATCTTGGGGCAATGTAGAAATTGTTTCATGTAAACAGGCAACCCTCTCCTCCTACCACCCAACACTACGACCTGTGAGAGATGCACTTATCTAGCCAAACTGGAGGTAAAGCTCTCTGTAATCAAGACTGTACCTGACAGTCAAGAGAAGGTAAAAACTTGCACCACACACATCACTTAGTCTCACTAAATCTACACCACCAAAATCCACACATAGAAACACAAAAACATTTGCGGAGGCTCTCAATAATAATCTGATCAAGTAACAGAGACCTCCAAAGCAGAAATGCAAGCAACCTCCACCACCAAACACAACCCAAATGACACATAGCCCGCAGACTCAGTGTGCCACTCAATGACAGCCAATAAGGCAAAACAACGTACCCAACACAATAGTCATAGGTGACTCTCTAGTCAGGCACACTGATGTCCCACTCACCAGGCTAAACAAGGAGAAGGTTACTGTCAGCTGCCTGTCGGGTGCCAGGATCCGCCACATAACCCACGCACTCAGGTCACTCCACAACAAGTACAAATATGACTCTGTCATTGTCCATGTTGGTGTGAACGACTTGAGACATACCTCCCTGGACTACATGAAAAGAGACATGGAAGAACTCTCTGATCTTGTAGCCCAGGCAGGTATGACCCTAGCCCTGAGTAGCATTCTGCCATCACCCAGAATGATGCCGCAGTACAAGAACAAAATTATTGACTTCAACAATTGGCTAAGCTTCTGGTGCCATTATAAAGGGATCCAGTATCTGTCTGCCTGGGATGACATGGTCGACAGACCACGATGCTTTGCCAGAGATGGCCTGCACCTGTCACCCCTGGGATTCCAGATACTGGCTAAGGTTCTTGCCGCCCCGATAGTGCCTTTTTTAGGCAAGGTTCAAATGACAAATTCACCACCATAACAGGAACAGGCAAGCAAAAACTGAGGGTGATGCTACTCAATGCTAGAAGTCTAAATCTCAAAATGCACTCACTCAAGGCACTCCTTAAAATGGAGAACATCGATAAATGTGCAGTGACTGAGACCTGGTTCAAGGCTCCAGAGAGCACCCCTGCATTACCAGGCTATAACTCATACCACACTTTTCAGCCATGTAACCTGGACCAGAACACCAAAGGCGGAGGTGTGTCCATATTCATTAGGGATATCCACACCTCCAGGCTAGTTGCTCAGCATAATGCAGCAGAGGTTATCCAAGTGCAACTAACTCTGAGAAAAACTGCAATCCAAATTGTATCTTGCTACAGATCACCCACCGTGCCCCAGGATTCCCACTCCTCTTTTCGTGATGTACTGGCAAATATTAGGGTTCAACCAAACACCCTAATAATAGGTGAATTCAACTACCCCACCATTAACTGGGAACACTACTCATGTACCAACTCCTTTGCTCAACGCTTTTTGGAATTCATAAATTCCAATACCCTGGATCAACTTATCCACACCCCCACCAGGGGCAACAATATCCTAGATCTAGTCATTACCAACATGAGTGACCGGTGTTCCAATGCCTCATTGGTCCGATCCGACCATAAGCTAATTACCCTAGATATCAACATCCTGCCCCCACCCCCGATTAAGGAAACAATGGTAAAAAATTTCTCCAAAGCCATCTTCATGCTTCTTAAGACAGAAGTGGTGAACTTCATGACACCCATGCAGATGGACAATACAGTTACGACTACTGAATCCTACACAATTGCACTTTATATGCACTTACATGAGTGCATGGATCGTGCTATCCCAAACAGAACCAAGACGCTATCCTCAAAAA
This sequence comes from Protopterus annectens, assembly GCF_019279795.1. NCBI lineage: Eukaryota > Metazoa > Chordata > Ceratodontiformes > Protopteridae > Protopterus > Protopterus annectens. The sequence continues at coordinate 797,775,289 of NC_056727.1, forward strand.
AAGGAAGCCAATCTGGTGGTCCCCTGCCATAAACAAATTGTGGAACAGAAGGTAGAAACTGTTGCAAAAGAGAGTAAAGTCCCATGAGTGGAGGAGCTCCCTGGTCATCCTCAGTAAGAAGCTGCGATCCCTGATAAAATCCTCCAAAGCTAGTTACAAAAACAAAATCGCCACTGATTCTAAAGACAACCACAAAGCATTTTTATAGCTATGTCAAGAATCTCATTGGCAACACTCAGATCTGCTCTGAGTTACAGAACAATGGCACTAAATATACAAACCCTACTGATATTGCCAACATCCTGGCAAATAGGATCAGTGCTAACTTTACCCCCCTCTCACCTCCTAAAGAGCCCATCTCTATACTGGAAGAATGCAAAGTTCCTGTAATCATGGCTGCACAGGTAAAAAACACACTCTCCAAAGCCAAGAACACATCATCCAAGGGACTAGACAACATCCCAGGCTGAGTTCTACACAAACTACAGAACGAACTGGCACCCTACCTAAGTACCATGTTCAGTTATAACCTCACCTCAGGCTTTGTGCCTGCTGAGTGGCGCACAGCGATGGTTATCCCACTCCACAAGGGGGGAGTCACCATGGGCCCTGGGAACTACCGCCCCATTAGCCTGACGAGCCTGGTCTGCAAGGCCATGGAATGTATCATCATGGAACTTATAAACAAAGACATTGGTAATCTCCAAACTCTGGACCTCACCCAGTTCGGGTTTGTAAAAGGCAGATCATGTCTCCTAAACCTGATAGACTTCTTTGAAGCAGTCACCAAAGCCGTAGACAAGGGTAAGGTGGTTCACACAGCCTATCTAAATGTTGCCAAGGCTTTCGACTCCACCCTCCACTCTGGAATAATAGATAAACTCACTAAACTAGGTATAAATCCCTACGTCACAAGATGGGTTGCCAACTGGCTCACTGACAGACCCCACACTGTGAAAGTAGCAAACTCCAAATCTGACTTCAGACCAGTGACAAGTGGAGTACCACAGGGTTCAGTCCTGGGTCCTCTCCTGTTTGGTATCTACTTCTCTGAAGTACAAGCTAACACAGAAGGTCTTTGGCTAATGAAGTTCGCAGATGACTGCAAACTAGGAGTCATAATTGAAACTCCTAAAGATGTGGACATCTTACAAAAGGGCCTCACAGAAACAGATGCCTGGTGTCAAAGCCATGGCCTCAAGCTCAATGCCAAAAAGTGCATTGTCATCCTCTTTGGAAAAACTCTGTACCCATGAAGTAGAACATAGGCGGTAGTCTACTTAACACCGAATGTGTGATAAGAGACCTTGGGACACAGGTGGACAGTAGTCTCTCCTTTGATAATCACATTGCCACAGTAGTCAGGAAATCCTTCTACGTGGCACACCTCATCACAAAAGGTTTCTCATCCAGAAAAAAAGAGATCATTGTTCCCCTCTACTCATCACTCATTAGACCCATTATAGAGTACAACACCCCTTTTGGTATGTACCTCACAAGGCATCTACAACAACTGGAAAGGCCGCAGAAATACCTCACAAAGAGGATTACCAGCCTCAAACAGATGCCCTATGCAGACCGTCCCAAAAACCCCAGCTTTAGTCCGTCGCATATCACGTACTCAGAGGTGATCTCTGCCTAACATACAAAGCTATCTCAAACGCAGAACTGTTGGACATGCTCCACTTAAAGAAATCCCAATCCCTCCAAGCTACACGCTCTAGGGACCTAAACCTTGTCACCACAATAAACAGAACATGCCGGAGGGATAGATTCCTGTCCCAGAGACTTCCCATACTCTGGAATAAACTACCTATCTATATCAAACAAAGCTCCTCATTAGCACTCTTCAAGAAAAATCTTGATGATTGGATGGGAAATGGGAAATTCACCCCAGGGATCACCTCTGTGGCTCCGCACGACAGTGGCACAGGAAAATAATTTTCTTGGGTGGCAAAAGCTCGGGTACCTTTTTGGCTAGGCTTGTAGAGGCCCCAGGGCCGATAGCCTAGTACCTACCTATGAACCTATGAACTTAGCTTTCCTTACAGCAGATGGCAATGTTGCCACATTGTTGAAACAGCATTTATTTACATTTAAGACACAAGCCTGTATTTTACATTTATATTTTCAAATGCCAGAATTATGTATCAAATTCTATTTGACTAGGCTGGCAGCCTTCACCCATCTCTACCAGCCTTTACACATGTATCTGTATTGTATCTACATACATGTTTCAGGCCCGAATGCAGTTGTGGATGGGGTTTATAATACACAGAGTTGCACACCTATGGTAAGGACAGGGCATTATGTATTACTGCGGTTAGTACTGTAGATGTGAAGACATGCTGCACCCATCCTATATAAGGCCACAAGTGCATCTGCTGACAATAACTCCCTCTCACAACTACCTAGGACCCTCTGGTCTGCATATAGGACAGCAGCCTGAAGCTGGTGGTTATTACATTGTTCTGTTGCTGCCTGGCAATACCCCAGGCATGTAAATTTACCAAGCACACAACCAACAATAATAGCTATATTGCTTTATGTAATAGCTATATTGCTTGGTGTGCATGTTCACTTGTGCTGGGGTTAACTGTATTGCATCACAGTGGTCACAACTGGGGCCTATCTGAAATGAATTCAACATTCCTGTAGCATACCTCACAAATTGTCAGTGCCAAGATGTCTGGACAGTGGCCACCAAATTGTGCTGGACAAAGGCTTAATGTAAGGTCATGCATAACACATTACTGGTATACAGTGTATATGAAGTGTGTACACACTCCTCTTAAGATGCAAGGTGTTCCTGTTACATACTAATTAGGTCCATAATATGACAGTCCACACGTCATCCAGGCTTTAATGTGACCCATAGCAGGTACAGTTCACTTGTAAAACCAAGCATCTGTACTCATGTATTGCACCTACTAGGCAGGCCACCTGTGAGGGTGGCAGACATCCTATCAGCATGATGTTTCAGTCAGATATGATACCTCATGCTGCCGTATGTGTCAGTACACTCGCTGTGGCCTATTTGGCTATAATAGCACATACATGGGCATTGTTAAGGCACATAGTCTACTTCTAACCATGTATAGGTTTCAAACATATGGATATTCCAGACAAATCTGTACAGAGGACTGTACAATGATTTAACCTGCTGCATGTACGGCAGATGCTGTCTCCAAATTATATAAAGTAATGGCAGTGGGAGGAGGTCACCAGCCGTGTATGGTATACACATCAAAATGGTATAAGCCACACATGATATGATCCTCAAACACACACACACACACACACACACACACACACACACACACACACACACACACACACACACACACACATATTGCCAGCATTAGAACTTCTGCCTATCTAGTATTCCTACTATTGTACTATGCAGTTATCAGAAACACCACAGAGCTGACACGTTTCTATCTCTTCCAAAGGTACTTCAAAGGTGGATGACATCAACAGGTCTACTAAATTGGAGTGAAGGGAAGTGTAAAGGGTAGTACACAGGTCAAAACTGGAATGAGCCAGACAGTACATGATTCACACACACACACACACACACACACACACACACACACTTGCCAGTATTGGGATAAGAACTCCTGCCTTCCCAGGTATTCCTACTGCAGTGCTACACAGTTATGAAATGCACCACAGAGCTTATGCATTTCCAACAAAACCAAAGGTACTTCTGCGGTGGATGACACCAACAGGTCTACTAAACTGGAATGAAGGGAAGTGTAAAGGTTAGTACACAGGTCAAAAATGGTATAATCCAGACAGTACATGATTCACACACAGTTGTCAGTATTGGGATTAAAATTCCTGCCTATCTAGGTATTCCTACTATAGTGCTATAGATTTATGAGATGCGCCATAGAGCTTATACATATCCATCTCTACAAAAGGTACTTCTGAGGTGGATGACAATAACAGGTCTACTAAATTGGAGTAAAGGGAAGTGTAAAGGGTAGTACACAGGTCAAAAATGGTATGATTCAGATAGTACATGATTCACACACACACACACACACACACACACACACACACACACACACACACACACACACACACACACACACACACATACACACACACACACCTGCCAGTATTGGGATTAGAACTCCTGCCTATCTAAATATGTCTACTATAGTGTTACACAGTTACAACACACATGACAGAGCTTACTGAACTTTCACATGGCCAAAGCTGCTGATAACTGCACAGCTGTGATAAAGTATTACAGGTGGCAGACAGTCTGCCTTCTGATCCACCTGCACATCATCCTAGTTCTTTCTGTCTTGCACTTCAACTAGGATTATGGCTTGGCACTTCACCAGGCTATTGTATCATGAAGTGTGGCACACCTGTGAGCCATCAGCAGTACACATTCATCACAGATGTCACCCCAGTACTTACTAGTTATGTCCACCTCTCCTGGCATGTTTGAAGGGCGGTTATCTGTGCTTTCACCCATTAACCTGGTGCACATGTCCATTCTGGGGCACTATTGCAACTGCCGCATGTACACAGACAACCCTCCCCTCTAAACTACAAGCACTCAGACCTGTGAGGGTTACCCGTATATCACCCAATGTGGACATATGCACTCTCCAGCTAAGACTGGACTAGTAGGTCAAGAGGATAAGAACAACACCTGCACCACACCATGTGGAATACGTAGCTCACCATGACACCCACTTTGACAGCCATGACATACAGTGAAAAGCCACACACCCGCCTTCGGAGAGGCACTCAATGGACATCTACCTAAACAGCACAGACCAGCAAGGTAGCACAGACTCAGACACCGCGACATGGCACATGCCAAGGGACACATATTTAACCTACACAGTGTGACCCCAACCTAAGCCCCTAAAGATAATCACCTTGCACAATACAGTGATCATGGGTAACTCAATACTGAGTCACACACATCCCACTCACTAGGTTGAATATGGAGCAGGTAACAGCCAAATATCAATCACATGCCAGTATCTAACACACAACACAGCTAGTCATGTCACTCGACAACATCTAAAAGTATCACTCCATATCCATGTGGGTGTGAATGACTTGGGACACACCTCCCTGGACTACATGATAGGAGACATGGTTGAACTCTCTGATTATGTGGTCCAGGGAGGTGTGACAGTAGCCCTGAGCAGTGTACCGCTGTCACCTGGAGTGATGCTGTGGTACTATCAACAGATGGTTGACTGCAACATTGGCTTATATGTTATGTGTCATTTTCAGGGGGATCCAGGACCTCTCTGCTTGGGATGTCATTAGTGACAGAACCTAATGACTTGCCATGGATGTCCTACATTTCTCACCACTGGTTTGCCAGGTACTGGCTATGTGTCTTGCCACCCCTATGGTTCCTTATTAGGCAGTGTTTCTAATGTTATTACCACCATAACAGCTACACATGTATGCAGTCTGGGGGTCATGCTGCTCAACAGTGGACATCTAACTGTCAGGATGCAGTCACTCATATCAATTGTTGGAGTGGAGGACACATGTCTGCTGCAATGGAGAAGTGGTTCACAGCAGCAGACAGCAGACCTGCAGTATCAGGCTATGACACATTTCACAGCTGTCAACCCCCAAACATGGACCACACCTCCACAGGTGGTGTTGCCTCCATATTCATTATGGATAGGAACACCTCCAGACTAGTATCTCCTCATAATGCATTGGAGATACTACCGGTATAACTGCCTTGGGGTAATAGGGCAGTCCAGACCATAGCCTGTTATGGGTCCACATCTATGTCCCTAGACTGTCAATGTATATTCCTCAACACCCTGCCATCTCTGATGATCCATTGCAACACTGACATAGTACAAGTATTCAACTACCCCTCCATCACCTGGGAAATGTAGCCAATCACCAGTACTGTGGCCCATCACTTCTTGGATTCATCATTTCCATTGCCCTGGACCAGCTCATACTGACCCCTGGTAGAGGATGCAACAACCTTGATCGGTGTTGACCACTTAAATATGGGACTATTGCTCATCCCCAGATGTCAGTCCCTGCATGGTGAGATTCACACAGGCTGTAATCAACATGGAACTCAACATGTCAGCCACCCCCCCCCCCCCACACAAAGATAACCACCTGGCAAAAACTCTCCAAAGCTGACTTTGCAGTCATGAAAACAGGGGTGGATGTCTTCACTGAACCCATGGCAATGGGATGTAGCTGCATGACTGTGAAATCATACACATTGGCACTGTACAAACAGGTACATGAATGCATGGTAATAGCCAGAGCCAACAGAACCTAGACACTGTAATCCAAACACTGGGAGACAATGTAATGGTCCCCTGCCATTACTAAAGTGTACATCAGAAGGAAAACACTGTTGCAGGGAAAGGTGGTGTCCCATGACTGATGAACTCCCTTATTAGCCATAAACACAATCTTGGATCCCTCATGGAGTCCCAGACAGGCATCTATGGCAGCAGAGATGCAGCAGATACTGAGGACAGTCACAGCAGCCTTGATAGTTACATCAGCAACCTCCACAGCATTAAACACAAGTGCTGCGAGTTACTGCACAAAGCTAATACCTATCCTGAGACAACAGATATTGGCCACAGTCTTAGCAACACATTCAGTCCCAGCTTTACCCCTCTCTCCCCCCACAAGTGAAGTGCTGAGAGAATGTGTTCTCACATGCTGTATCCCATTTCCATTCTAGCATCTGTGTGTCACTAGGATGTGGCCCTGCAGCAAGTCCACAAGGTATGGTAGTGTGGTGACACATCTACCATGTTATAGGCAGGGTACAGTATGTGCACGGTAATTCCCTGTCTGTAACACAGTGATTGCATATGCCTCACAGATTATAGGGCTGAGGGTTGTACATAGGTACATGTTGATGTACAGCATCTGTTGTAGAATGGAGAATGGTACATGTTCTGGTTTGGACACAACTTCGATTGCTAATAACCACAGACACAGAGGATATTCATCAGCCAAACACACTGGGATTACTATTCACACACACACACACACACACACACACACACACACACACACACACACACACACACACACACACACACACGCACACACACACTTGCCAGTACTGAGATCCATAGGTTAATTGCTTCATAGGTGTGTCGTAGGTGAATGGTCCTGAAGGCTCTACAAGGCTAACCCACGAGAATACCTTGGCATCAGGCCACATGACAATAGTCCCCAGTGTGGCTCAGGAGTATAGTCACTGGAGTGGTCACCAGGGGTGGGTATTGTATTCCCCATCCACTCATCCAGGTTTCTATTGTGGGTGACCAGCGATGTCCACTGCTTCCCATGTATATGATCTATATTCCATAACATGGATAGTGTCTGGGTTGTGCACATGTCCCACATGCATGTTCTTTGACGTGTGGAAGTGTGCTTGAGGTCTCTGGGGCATGTTGTGTGGACAGATTGGTATCTTCTGATGTAGCATTCCTGACCTCATTTGGTGAGACCTGGCTATGTAACTGAGGTAGTGAATGCACCTACATCGACAGCATGATACGGGTATTCAGTGGAGTTTGTGGCATCTATCCATACAGACCATGTGTATAAGGCATGGTATTTCCTTTGTGGGGTACATTTGCAGACTCTACAGTTATTGCAGATGCCCAATGGGGAACATGGCAAAAGGGCCACTGTACACATTGATTGGGCTACTGAGGGGATGGAACAGGGTGCCATGTCCATTTGCTTGCTAGATAACACACAGTCAGGAGATGTAACACATCAAAGTACTTTCTGATGTCAGTGGCACTGTTGTGGTTAACAGGCATGTAGTCCACTGCAATCACACTGTGGGTACTATCTGTGAGGCAATATGCAGGGGAACTACCAATATAGTGGTTGTTGCCCAGCCAAGTGTGTTTGTGTATGATACATGGGTGGAGAGTGGTCTCTGAGTAATAGAAGGGTTGCCTATATTGTTCACTAATCCATAATGTCACATTTAGGGCTGTGGATTGTCTACACCAACCTCTACAGTGTTTGACAGCTGTTGGCATTGTAATGTGGACATAGGTCCTCAACATAATAAATTAGCAAAATCCACCTCCAATGGATCCTGTTATTACACACTCACACCAACCCCCCCCACAGAATATTGATGACAGACACACACACTTGCCAGTACTTAGTTTTAAACCCCTACCATGCTATGTATAGCTATTACAGTGTACTGCATTTATCGCACACACCACAGAGCTTTTAGGATGGATGTTGTCCCAAGGTATTTCTAAGGTGAGGAACATCACCAGCCCTTGTAAATACTGGCATTGGGTGATGTAGTGGGTGAGAGATTCCAAAAAATATTTTACACTACAAACACATTTACATTTCCAGGGGTGAGGTACAAACCTCTATCTACCTATCCTTTCGGACCATTATGGTTATGCATTTACCACATGAACCACTGACCATCTGTGTTTTATGGTTGCCAACAGGTAATTCTAAGGTGGATGATCTCTGCAGGCCTGCTAAAGTCAGGAACTCAGATGTGTATTGGGTGTAAACTGTGCCAAAATATTTGGGGAACGGACATACATATGTACTCACACAAACACTTGCTAGGGAAGAGATTCAAACCCATACCTATGTAGTTATTGCTACTACATTGTTCCACATTTATCACATGCGCAATGGAGCTTAGAAGTTGAAGAGCTGTCCTAAAGGTATCTTTGAAGGTGAGTCACATCAGCAGCAGTGCTAAAGGAGGGATAAGGGAAGTGTTGTAAGTGTGAATGACCACAAAATAAGGTCCCTACAAGGATGCACACACTCTCTCAGACAAAGACTCACATTTACACAGCTGCCAGGATTGGAACTCCTTCCTAACTAGTTTGTTACACTATAGTATTACGTAGTTATTGCAAGTGCCACAGAGCGTATATGTTGGAGAGCTGTCCAAAGGTATCTTTGAAGGTGAGTCACATCAGCAGCAGTGCTAAAGGAGGGATAAGGGAAGTGTTGTATGTGTTAATGACCACAAAATCAGGCCTCTACAATAATGCACACACTCTCTCACACAAACACTCCCATTTACACAATTGCTAGGATCAGGATTGGAACTCCTACCTAACTAGCTTGCTACACTATAGCATTATACAGTTATCACAAGTACCACAGAGGTTACATGCTGGAGAGCTGTCCAAAGGTATCTTTGAAGTTAAGTGACATCAGCAGCAGTGCTGAAGAAGGAGTACAGGAGATTTAGTGAGTGTGAATGGCCTCAATCACATTCATCTAGAAACACACACACACACACACACACACACACACACACACACACACACACACACACACACACACACACATACACACACACACACTCACACACAACTTTACATTTGACTGGACTGATATTACAACTGCTACATGGATACCTATTTGTACTGTAGTGTTGCACAGTTATCACAAGCACCACTGACACTATAAGGCTGAGGGATAACCAAAGGTATTTCTACAGTGAATGACATCAGTACATCATGTGATATGGGCTAATGAGATGTGTAGTGGGAGGGACAAGCCTCATAATGGGATTCTTTCTGTCACTCTCTGTCGTTCTCTTCCCCGCATCTCTGTGTGTATGTTTGACATATTATATTATGTTGGCCTTAGATATGTGTGTGTATTCCTATGCAGTGTGTGTGTGTGTGTGTGTGTTTGTGTGTTTGTGTGTGTGTGTGTGTGTGTGTGTATGCGAAGTATCAATGGTGTATAATTTGGTGTGTGTGCACAGACAGCTGCGAATAACTGATATCTGTAGTCCACTGTGTTGTGAGACATGGGCTTCATTTCTTTACGTGTAGGAGCATGCCCAGTATGACCTTCTATATTGAGTGTGTGCATCCATTCCAGGGAGGGTTGGACTCCAGTTCAGGGTTTTGCGTGCTACAGCTACACCTAGCAAACTGTTTCTGCAAGATATCTGTAGAAAGGTTGCCAACATGGAGACACAATGGGCTTAACATACAGGGGATACTGTAACTATTAATGTCTGTGCTGATTGTGTGACATGTTTGGTTGTAGCATAGATATTCTGACATATGTACTGTTTTACACTGTGATGTGTCATGTCATCAACTACTGACAGTTATTATTCTTTGCTCACAGTTATTAACTGGGAAATACAAGATGAATGAAGGTGAGACCAATATTCTGAGGCATATAGACTACACATTCTGGCATACACCTCCCATTGTGGAGGGGCAGCTATAGACAATAGACTGCTGGTTCTGTGTAAATGATGCAGCACCTTGTTAGTATGCTGGCTGGGGTTCCCCTCCTTGTGCTTTTCTCAACTTCATGGAATGGCCATATCCTCCTGGGGCCATATCTCTCAGCTGTACAGATACACCCAGGTTATCAAGAGGCAGAACTCATATATCTGGTCAGTTTATGTTCACATTGTGGTTTACAAGTGGTTTTGTGGCTATTCATTCATGGGTTTGCAGTCGGGAGTAGTATGGGTAGACATTAGAGTTTCAGACTTCACATAATCCATGACATCCATGCTTTTACACCCCCCCATTATTCTCTTCTCCACCTAACATTATGTAAGCAATATCTCAGAGGTATCCATATAGTTGGGCCTTTATCCCAGTAGTATTTATGGCCTGATCCACAGTCATTGCAGTAGGACATGGGGAGGCATGCTACTGGTATTTGTCAACATGGCCTTGCATTTGTTTTCTGTGTACTGTTTGGTTGTTAGGTGGGACCCCCGACATTCCATACATTGGCACTATGGGTGAGGCATGGTCCTTTGCCAGAGGACTGTAGGCCATTTGAGAGTGCTGCAGGCCATCTGTTACTGCATTTCTACATGTGATTGTGGAGGGGGGTGCAGACCTGCAGACTGTAACATTTCAAATGACTGTACTGGTGCAGTTACTCTGTTGGCTTCCATTTCATATTGTATTGTGACCTATCATGCAGACAGGAGGCATATCAGTAGAGTACACATGTTAGATCTTAATAGCATATATTTCAGTTTCAGACTTCTTACCCTTCAGAACTGGAATGCAACTGCCAGACCTGCTATAGTATGTCTGTGTAGGTCTGGTGGGGGGCTGTTCACCATTGCCACCATTTGGGGGCATTAGCCCAGCCTTTTTTCATGGTCATCTACATCTGTCCTGCTGGGTGAGGCTGGTGCTGGATGTGACCCTCACTGACATCCATATGTGTGACCTATTGACACCAATAGTTCTTTGGGCCATCACATGTACTGCAGTGGGGATTGTCACCTTGTGTAGTGCTGTCTAGTATGTTGACAACAGTATTTGTTATGAATTTCCTGCTGTCCCATATAGCTGTCTGCTGCTATCCCATTTAGCCACCCAATTTCCTTGCATGCTTGCATCCATATCATACATACAAGTAAGAGAAGATACTACTCCATTCAGTAATTGATAGGATGAGTGACTTAGCCTTTTGTTTGTCCAGTATTGAGGACAGTGCTGGAGGGCTGGCTATGTTGGATGCACATAGTACACTCCCTGTACATGGTAAAGCTCAGGTAATGTCATGTTTGGTATCCCTTTTACTGTATGTGCGAGTCAGAGAGAGGTATCAGTCCTTGGGGCCCTAAACACAAATACATGTGAGAGATGCAACTATATAGCCAAACTGGAGGCTGAGCTCTCTCAACTCAGGACTGGCAAGACCAGGCAGGAGGAGAAGGTAACCACACACACAACAAACCCAGTCTCACATAGACCTACCACAACTGCAAACCAAACACATAAACACACAAAGACATACTTGGAAGCTCTAATAAAAAACTTACCAAAACAACAGAGGCTCCCAAAGCAGACATCCAAGAAACCACCACCTCAAAACACAGCACATGCAACACATAGTTCACAAAGTCAGTGTGCCAAACAATCACAGCCCTTAAGGCCAAACACCATGCCTTATACACTAGTAATAAGTAACTCTATAGTCAGACTCACTGACGTTCCGCTTACCAGGCTGAACAAGAAGAGGGTAACGGTGAGCCTGTCGGGTGCTAGGATCCGCCACATAACACAAGCACTCAGGTCACTCCAAAGCAAGTACAAATATGACTCTGTCATTGTCCATGCTGGCGTGAATGACCTGAGTCATACCTCCCTGGACTACATGAAAAGGGACATAGAGGAGCTCTCTGATTATGTAGCCCAGGCTGGTATGACCCTGACCCTGAGCAGCATCTTGCCCTCACCAAGAATGATGCCACAATACAAAGACAAGATGATCAGCGTTAATAATTGGCTCAATTACTGGTGTCATTCTAGGGGGATCCAATGTCTGTCTGTTTGGGATGACATGCTGGACAAGCCACGCTGCTTCACAAGAGACGGCTTGCACCTGTCACCCCTGGGCTTCCGGATATTGGCTAAGGCTCTTGCCACCCCCATAGTGCCTTTTTTAGGCAAGGCTCAAAGGATAAACTCACCTCCTTAGTAAACAAAAATGGAAAAAAACTAAGGGTAATGCTGCTCAATGCCAGAAGTCTAAATCTCAAGATGCAGGCTCTCGAAGCCCTCCTCAGTATGGAGAGCATCGATGTCTGTGCAGTAACTGAAACCTGGTTCAAGGTTCCTGAGAGCACCCCAGCTCTACCAGGTTATACCTCGTATCATGCATTTCGGCCCCAAAACTGTGGGCCGAACCACAAAAGGAGGGGGAGTGTCCATATTCATCAAGGACACCCACACCTCCAGGTTAGTAGCAATGCATGAAGCATCGGAGACCATCCATGTGCAACTAACCGTAGACAAAACTGCTATACAACTTATAGCATGCTACAGACCACCCTCTCAATCTCAGAAACTCCATTCAGCCTTCCTGAAGACACTGGGGGATATAAATGTCTCACCAAATACCATCATATTGGGAGACTTCAACTACCCAAACATAGACTGTGTGCATTATTCAAGCCCTAACACTCTAGCCCAAAGGTTCCTGGAATTCATTAACTCAAATGCGATGGAACAGCTAGTCACCTCTCCCACAAGGGGAGATAATATACTGGACCTGATCATCACAAACATGGGAACAAAATGCTCCACACCAGAAGTATACCCCTCACTAGTGAGATCAGACCACAAACTAATCTCCCTGGAAATCCATATCCCACCTCCACCCCCAGCACAAAAGACCACAGTGAGAAACTTCTCAAAATCTGACTTTACACTCCTTAAGACCGAGATGGTATCCTTCAAGCCCCCTGGGCCAGTGGAAACCACATCCCACACTGCTGAATCCTTCACAAATGCTTTCTACGGACACCTCCAAGAATGCATGGATCATGCAATCCCAAATGAAACGAAGACCCTCTCCACCAAAGGCAGGCGTCCAGTCTGGTGGACCCCAGCCATAAACAAACTTTACAACAAGAGAAGGAAGCTACTGCAAGTCAGAGCAAAATCCCATAAAGGGAAGGCATCTCTGACCAGCACTAGCAAAAAACTACGATCGCTCATAAAATCATCCAAGGCCAACTTTGAGAGAAAAATCGCTAAGGACACTAAAGATAACCACAAGGCCTTCTTCAGTTATGTTAGAAACCTGGGCGGAAACCCTCAGATATGCTCAGAGTTAGTTTATAATGACAAAAAATACACTGAACCCACAGATATCGCCAACATACTGGCAGACAGGTTCAGTGCAAATTTCTCCCCTCCCTCACCCCCTAAGGAAGAAATATTTATCCCAGCTGAATGTAACCTCCCTGACATCTCAGATGTCCAGGTGAGAGCCGCTCTCTGCAAAGCTAAAAATACAGCATCAATGGGGCCTGACGGTGTCCCGGGTTGCGTGCTATGTGAACTTCAAGAGGAGCTAAACCCGCACATAAGAATGCTGTTTAACGTTAGCCTTACTACAGGATATGTACCCGAACAGTGGCGCACAGCAACAGTGGTTCCACTCCACAAAGGAGGTACCTCTACAGACCCTGGAAATTACCGCCCCATAAGCTTAACGAGCCTGGTCTGCAAAGCCATGGAAAGGATCATTATGGAACTCATAAACAGGGACATCGGGGACCTACAGACACTTGATCTTACCCAATTCAGCTTTGTAAAGGGCAGATCCTGCCTTTTGAACCTTGTCGACTTTTTTGAAACAGTCACTAGAGCCATCGATGAGGGCAAAGCAGTTCATACAGCCTACCTGGACCTAGCAAAAGCCTTCGACACAATACCCCACTCGGGCATCATAGACAAGCTCATCAGCTTAAATGTAAACCTGTATGTCACAAGATGGGTTGCAAACTGGCTAAAGGACAGAACCCACAAGGTCAGAATTGCGGGAGCTATGTCAGATTCTAAGCCAGTCACAAGTGGTGTACCACAGGGCTCTGTCTTGGGACCCCTCCTGTTCGGCATTTATTTCTCAGATATACAAGCAAACATAGGAGGGTTGTGGCTGACAAAGTTCGCAGATGACTGCAAACTGGGCGCCATAATCGATACACCAGCTGACACATGCATCCTACAGAAAGACCTTACAGAAAAGGATGACTGGTGCCAGAGTCATGGCCTTAAACTAAATGCCAAAAAATGTATAGTCATCCCCTTTGGGAAAAACAAGGTACCCACAAATTACCACATAGGTGGTAATCCATTAAGTACTGAAAAAGTAATCAGAGACCTGGGGACCCAAGTTGACAGTGACCTCTCATTTGACACCCACGTTGCCAAAGTGGTTAGGAAAACCTTCTACCTTGCCCACCTTATCGTGAAGGGATTCACATCCAAATCAAAGGATGTCATTGTACCCCTATACTCCTCCCTTATCAGGCCCATGATTGAATACAATGTCCCATTTGGTATGTACCTCACCCGGCAACTGCAGCAGCTGGAGAGACCCCAAAAGTACCTTACCAAGAGGATCAAGGGTCTCCAACATATGTCATATGCTGCCAGACTAAAGAAACTCCAGCTCTATTCAGTTGCATACCGCCTGCTCAGAGGTGATTTGTGCCTAACGTACAAGGCCATGTCCAATCCGGTATTAATGGACATGCTCCACCTCAAAAAATCCAAATCCATCAGAGCCACAAGAACTAAAGATCTAAACCTCAGCACAAATATGAACAGGACATGCTGGAGGGACAGATTCATAACCCAGAGGCTTCCCACACTCTGGAACAGGATCCCAGTCCATGTTAGGCAGAGCCCCTCACTGACTCTTTTTAAGAGAAATCTTGACGAGTGGATGGGAGATCGTAGGTTTATCCCAGGGGTCATCTCTGTGTCACTGCTAGACAGAAGCACATTAAAATAAATCTATTTTGTGCACAATTGTATCATTCCATGGGGTGGTGAAAGCCACATACACTCTGGCTAGGCTTATAAATGCCCTAGGGCAGATAGCCTAGTACAAAACTATGAAACTGTGAAACTACAGTGTCATTGTGTGTGCTATGCGTTGCCTCTTTGCCAAGGCCTGGGCATATTGTGCATGCCTCCTTTTGCCTATAGTAGCAGACTCAGGATGTTCCTCCTCCGAGTCCCCCTGTGCCTTTGCTGGCCTTGGTAAATGGTGAGGGGCTGTGTAGCCCTGCCATGTGCTGTTCCTGCTGCAGCTGTTTCTGCAGAATCATATTGTGTAGCATGGCACATACTATGAACATTTGTGTACATGTAGCTGGAGAGTACTGCAAGGCTCTACCGGATATGCCAAGGCAGCAGAACTGTGACTTGAGCGTCCCAAACACACACTCTACAATGATCCTGGTTTGTGCATATGCCTCATTATGGTGTTCTTGCTGGGGTGTGTGTGCATTTCTGATGGTTGTTATCAGCCATGGCTCCAGTACATAGCCAGAATCCCCCACTAGATGGCCATATGGGATGTCCCCCCTGGCAAACAACTGATACTGCTGTGACCAATGCCAGATGTGGGAGTCATGATAGATTCCAGGGCTGCCAGCACACACATTCATGATAATGCCCTGGGCATCACACATGACCTGGAATTTGATGGAGGGGAATCCCTTGCAGTTTATGTAGACCTTTCTCTGCTCACCAGGTGCTGCTTTGGTGTGGATGTGCATGCAGTCTATAACACCAACTACCTCAGGGTATTCTGCTATACGGTGGAAGAGACACATATGTGTGGTCAGTGCCTCACAGGTAGTGGGGAAATATATGTGCTCATTGGCAGGTTGTGTCATGGCATCCAGGAACTGGTGGAGTACCCTGGATGCTGATGCCTGTGAGACCCCCATGATATCCCCAGTTGATCTTTGGAAGGTACCTGTGGCTAGCATTCTAAAGCATAGACATACCTTGATATCCACTGGGATGGGTTCCCCTCTATTAGTTCTGTGTGTAACGCATGGCTGGCACAGCTCAACAATTTGCTGTAGAATGTCCCAGTCCACCCTATAGCACTCTACTATCTCCAGCTCATGTAGGGCCTGGTAGGTTACCCTGGGTCTGTACAGTATCCTCCTCCTCCTCACTGTGGGTCGGTTGTCAGCATTCTCCACCTCACCACCCTCAGTCTCTAGCACATATTGATGGAGTAAAGCAGCAGCAGCCTCTAACATTTTTAGTTAGTTTTGCCAGTTAAAATTCCCCCATCTGTGTACACCAGTGGTGTAAAGTTTGTGAGAAAAAATCAGTCTGTAGGGTATTTGCATAGTTTATATTAGTGTGCTGGGCTGCATGTGTAATTGGCTGATTTCGATACATTCCACCTGCTAGTTATGCTAGTTCCCCTTCATTGCCTTCCTACTGCTGTTTTCCCTTCTCAGTTCCTCCCTATTTAAGCCCCGAGGTGTGCTGCACATACCCAGTGCTCAAATGTAATCAGTGCTGCCATTTCCTCTTTTTTTTTTTTGTTTAAAACCCGGTACGCAGCGCGCACACCCATTTAGGCTATGTACACACTGCTCAGGCACATCTGACACACCCCCTTCCTTAGCTGTGCTTAGTTAAGGGCAAACACAGGCCACAGAGCTCCAATGAGCTTACAGCAAGCAGGACACACCCCCTTATGAAGTCATTCAGCTCTTACACTTGCACTGTTGTATTGCTGTACCTACATGGTTAGATACAAGCTGACACTTTGAGGAAATCTGTGATTCAGTATAACTCCCCTCATTTGCATACCCCAGTGTGTAAGTCCTTAGTTACTGCACTTAGATGGACCCTTTCCCCTTGACAACCAGTGCTTCCTGATATTGTTTACATTCTGCATGCCATTGACTATAATGGCAACATTCTGAATTATCTTAAAATTAACTTTTCTCATTTTTTTTTTATTTTCGGCACAATCTCATTTGCGCACCACTGCCCTAAGCTTAAACGGCCATGATCGGCAAAAAAATTTTTTTTCATTTTATAAAAAAATAAACTATTATTAATGCCAATGGCCTTATATTTGGCCATTGGTATATGTGTTTGACTGTAATACATGCTTTCCATGAGGTGTCCTGCCTCCATTTGCTCAGATGCAGAAATGTATTCAGTTACTAACCGAATACATTTCTGCTCTGACACTGTTCCAACATGGAGTCTGACCAGCTTTGTGGCTCACAAAATCACCTCATTTGTATGTTTTTTACCAGCAAATGAGGTGATTTGCATTCCACATGTCTTTCCATGCAGGAACAGTGTAGGGCCACTCGTGCACGTGAAAACAGCACTTTCCTGGATTGATCAGCGGCCATTTTCCATGCAGAAGTTCCTACACTGTTCCTGCATGAAAACCGGCCATTTGTGAATCCCGGGGTGAAACTTTTGTAGCATGTAAATTACAGCATAAGTAGCTGAATTGTATGCTAATGAAGGAAATGAACACAGTGGAGCAATTCAACCAGCTGTAAAGTAACCATGTAGACTCCATGCTTGTATTGGCCATGTATGCGAAAGTTTACCAAATACAGGATCCTTCACGGAAATTACAGCAAGTAATTTTCTGTACACTTGTACAGAACAGACCCTAATATGTTACCCCACATACATTATGACATTCCCAGACATGATGGATGCTAGCAATTATGTTAAAAATTATCAACAAGTCCTTATTAAGTGCTGTAACATAAATTCTGCTTTGCACCCCCACCCCCAAATGAACAATGTAATTGCAACTAATGTAAACAGCTAAAAGTGTAAACTGCATGAAATATAGAATCCCAAACCTGTATTACTATGTGCACATATATACACCTGAGTAATTCTCTCTCTCAACTGTACAACATTGGCCTCCCCCCTCAGTTCCCCTGCTTACACAGTTACCAACCATGTAGATTCAGGGCTGCCAACACTGTGAAGATGTAAATGAGGTCAAAACTCATTATAATTGCTAAATCCCAAAAACTTGTAACCATGTAAGGGTGTTCACTTCATATAGACACTTCCACAGTGTTCGCTTTGAATGCATGGCAACAGTGAATGATGACATCAGGGGGTGTGTCAGGTTATACTTGCAGAGGTGTACATGTAGGTCTCTGAAATGTAAAAGTGTATGCAAGCAGTGCACAATTCCCAAGTTGTGTGTCATCCTCTTTATTGTTTGTTAAAATGTATCTTATCTATCTGCATTACATTAAAATGCATTTTTTAATTTTTGTCCTTGTTTGCATGATGCAGTACTTAGCACAGCCAAGGGAAATGAATGAATGAATGGCAGGTTTCTCGATGCATGGCATATACCTACTCCTGTGGCAGCAGGTGTATGTCTAGGGCTAGAATATAGAAGGCCCTGGGTTCTACTACAGGGTTTTTAATCTTCCCTCTACTCTTCGAACTGCATGTTTGCACAATATAACAGGCATGGACAAAACTAAAAAGTTCCCTTGTGTTCACCTTATTTCAGCATTGGTGCATGCAGCAGGATGTAGGTGTGCATAATGTACCATTGGACACTAACAGAGTTTATATATTCAGTAAAGTAGCAGATGTTTTTCATAGGTGCTAATTACAACATAAGCAGGTGATTTCAGTATGGCGGACCTATTCAACAAGCTGTAAAGCATCCGCCTAGCCTACATTTTGTTTTTTTCTGCATATTTCCATCTCATGGGAGTAGATACAAGGAAATTCTAGGCCTGAAATAAAATTGTCTTAACTGCTGCATTTGCAAGGTAATTTGAACCTAGAATGCATTTTGTAATACTATTATGGCATATCCTTGTATACCTTAACTCAGTGCAGTAATGAAGAAAATAGTGGTAGATTTGCCCAGAAAGTACCTTAACATGTGACAGCAGACACTTATTTTACTCATATGTGTCTATTACTAAGCTTTGTTTCCTCATTCCTCTCCTTTTTATTGCCCTTTTTGCTTGATGTGCCTCATAGCACAAATAGCATAAGCAGGTAATGGCTGTGTTTATCAGGTTTGCACGAAGCATGGCAGACCACCTATGTAGTAGATGGTCAAAGATAGTAATCGGATACATTTAATTAATACCCTTGGCCATTTTGAAAACCCAGCCTGGAGTACAAATGGTACTTGGCTTCTAGTACAGAGTGTGCAATCTGTGTTTTATTGCTGTGGCATTGCAGTTTACAACAATGAAGTGCAACATACACAACTGTTTCTTCAACATTCTTGTAGCAATAGATGTAAGTGCAGGACTGCCATACACATGGTCCTGGATTCAAGTACTGTATATGCCATATAGTATTGTTTTTACCGATGGTAGCAATGCTGCTTTCATTTGTGTACCACTTATGAATGCACAAACAGGTGTAAATTGCATGTGTGTACACTTTGTTAATAATTGTGCAAATCCGCTGCTCACTGCGCTATGGACCTGTATATATGATACTTTCATATTGGTGTTTATTGTCCATTTCTTTTGTGTGACATAAAGCTACATGTGGAAACATTGCAAATTCAGAGCACATTCTGAGTATATGTCATATATTCACAATACATATAAGTGTTGTCCCACTCCCTCCTAAGCAATACAATCCTGGGGGCTTAGTATTTTTTACATGCATTTATCAACCACACTACAAAGTATAATATATAATGTTGTATGTTCCCTCATGGACAGGGCCAGTCAGTGGTGCTGACAACTTTGCTCTGCTAAACTCAAACATCCAACTATGTTAAATAAGGGTACTTGTGTTTTTTCACAGTTAGGCGTCTACACACCTAGGACACAGTCTACAGTTAGGCTAATGGCCTCATATGAACCTATAAATCTATGTGACTATGCAGCTCTCCCAACCTGTTGTCCCACACATGGCCTGCCATAAGTTCACGTGCAGCCATGTAAAAGTCAGACTTGTACCATGGCGCTTGCATGAATTACTGAGTTCTGTAGTCTGTATACTTAGGTAGCAGTTCTGTTATCAATGCAATCAACTGTGTGTGTGTGTGTGTGTGTGTGTGTGTGTGTGTGTGTGTGCGTGTGTGTGTGTGTGTGTGTCCAGCCAGATCAACTGTGTATCCTACAGTTGCTGCCCCAATCCAGTAAATTGACGGTATTTTGATACTTGCACCTGCCTACACATCCATTTCAGGAAGGCCTCCCACCTTCATCTCTCCAACATGCACTGCTGATGTTATCCACTATAAGTGGACCTACAGACATGTAAAAGTTAGACTTGTGCAATGCCATTTGCATAGACTACTGTTTTCTATAGTCTGTGTACCTTAGATAGATAGGAGTTCTGTTCTTACTGCAGTCAACTGTGTGTGTGTGTGTGTGTGTGTGTGTGTGTGTGTGTGTGTGTGTGTGTGTGTGTGTGTGTGTGTGTGTGTGTGTGTGCACTTGAGTGCATGTGCATGCATGTGTGTGTGTGTGTGTGTGTGTGTGTGTGTGTGTGTGTGTGTGTGTGTGTGTGTGTGTGTGTGTGTGTGTGTGTGTGTGTTTGTGTGTGTGTATGTGTGTATATCTCTTTTGATACCTGCACCTGCTTACACATCCATGTTAGGCAGGCCTCCCACCTTCTTCTAACCAGCATGCATTGCGGATGTCATCCAGTATAAGTTGACCTGCAAACATGGAAAAGTCAGACATGTGCTGTGGCACTTAGAGTACTGTGTTCTATATCCCAATAAACCAAAATGAGGAGACGTCAAACACAGCAGATAAAATCCAATTGTTTTACTGACAAATGGTATGAAAAATGTGAGCATTTTCCCCCCATCTATTTTCCCGCGAAACATCTGCGAAGTTCATTACAGACTGTAAGATGCCCAGAACAAATCCTTGTGAAACACAAGTGGTAACTGGTCTGCTGCTAGAGGTGGAATACCCAAAATTGACTTTATGTGTTCTGTTGCTGGTCCATTTGGCTACCCATGTAGTGACCTATGGGTTAATTCCCAGCTGTGTGAGTTTATCAATGATGCCTGAATGGGGGATTGTGTCAAAACTGAACACTGTGCTGTGCACGTAGGATCTGCATGGCCCGAAAATACAAATAAAACAACAGTTGGCCAGCATTAGTGTGAATCGAAGCTCTGATAACCAAAAAACACCAACGAGCTACTCAAAAAATATAGCTTTATTTATGATAATGATAGTTATATAAAAAAGGGCTGTATATACCATATATATATAATTATATATTTTTTTATATATATATGGTATATACAACCCTTTTTTTATATAACTATCATTATCATATACCATGTATGCTTATATTATCAGGTGGTTAAATATTTGGCATTTTGTCATAGATGTCAATGTTTCTCCACTTTCTTATTATCTAATATTGCTTCAATTGGTTTCTTTATATTTTTTGACAATTGTAAATCCATACATGTTTAGTTATTTTTGTACCAACATATGATGTACATCTCTCCATATTAGTTGAACTGATATCTGTCTGTAACAAAATTTTATTTTCATGATACTAACTTGGATCTTGGTATTATTTTTTCCAAGGCAAAACCTTCTGATTCTTTATCATGCACTATTCTATTATTAATGTGTATATAATCATTATCTTTGCTCATCCTCTGAATCTATTTTCTGTATATATGATTACATATCATTTTTGTAATGTTTTTCACTAGCCCTTATCACAGTTTTGGTGTAACTTTATATTATCCAGTCACTTTATGTATATGTTAATGGCATTTGGTAGCGGGAATATACCATGTTTCCCATTGGTTGGGGATGCCTATATATGCTAACGTACTTTCTGGCTTTGTAATGCTGATTATCTTTCACTGATGAAGGCATTTTTTGCCGAAACTGGTTTGAAGAATAAAGCTATGTTTTTTGAGTAGCTCGTTGGTGTTTTTTGATTATCAGAGCTTCGATTCACACTAATGCTGGCCAACTGTTGTTTTATTGGATTGTGTCAAAAGCCTTGGCTAAGTCCAGATAAGCTGTATGTACTGTTTTGCCTTCATCCAAGGCTTTTGGTAGGTTGTCCATGAGGGTTTAATAAGCCTCATCTACCCTTAATGAAGCCAAATTGAGTCTGGACAACAGTTTAAGGTCACCTATGTCTTTGTTGATAAGGTCCATGATTATTTTGTCATTGGCCTGGAAGAAACGGCTGGTGAGGCTTAGGGGTCAATAATTCCCAGGGTCCAGTTGACAGACCCCTTTTTTTTGCAAATAAATTACTTCTTGCTGTGTTCTACTCTGCAGAGACAAAGCCAGTACTTACACTGTGTTGAAGTGATTGCCAACTGGTTCTGCTAAGTCCTGTTTCAGACCATTTAGTAGGCTGCTTGTGATGTTATCCAGTCTTATGGAGGCTATTTTTCTGCCCATGGAGAGTGCAGATATGAACTGCTCTTTGCAGAAGCTAGGTATAGGACAGGTGACAGGAATGATTTGGGATATGTCTGGTGGGGACAGGGAGGGGGTGAAGTTTGCCACAAACTGTCTGGTAGCAGGTTTCCAATGTCCTCAGAGTTAGTATGAGTGGTACTGGCCACTACTAGTTTGGCACAAAGCTGGCCTTTCACTTTTAGATTTCTGACATAGCTAAAGAATCCCTCCTTATTATCTTTAGCTAGGGGTGCTACTTTATGTTTGTATATGACTTTAGAGGACTTTGCAAGATAGCTAATTTCCTTGTTCAAGCTGTGGAGGGTGTCCTTCCTCTGCTTATTCAGTTCCCTCTTGTTCTTAGACATTACTTTCTTCCACTTGTTATATAAACTGTGTATGCTTGATGCCTACCAGGGTGGCTTGTTTTCTGTGAGGAACTTTTGTTTTCATCCGTTCACGTTCATTTGACTCTATACATTTGTATTGGTGTTTATACAGGTCACTTGTATATACCTCTGTATAGCAGTCATTGTTGACAGTGGTACTAGGGGATTTGCAACTATTTATGGCATCAATTAGGAACCTATAGTTTGCTTTGTATAAATGTTTTATCCTTTCTGCTCTTGAGGAGGTGTTGGATATGATTGTGAATGTGAATGAGACTAAATTGTGATCCAACATGACCAGGGGGACCAACACGCAGCATTTAATGCAGAGAACCACTATGTTGGTCAGTACTACGTCTAGGACATTTGAGCACCTTGTGGGGGTGCTGACTATCTGTTACCCAACATTTGTATTAACAAAGTTCAGGGACCTTAAGGTGAGGGTGTTTGTGCACATATATGATTCAAAATTAATGGAATATAGTTGAAATCACACACGACCAAGGTGTTTGGTTGTATAGTGAGTGACTCAGGTAGGTCCAAGTAGGCAGAGGGGTACTCATGGTTCATGGTGGGGGACCTGTAGATAACAATGACATGGAAGGGGGATTTTACATACAGTTAGTTGGACTTGAAGTAGCACTATGGAGTCGTACTCTTTGAACAGTCTTGTGGTATATTTGTCTTTAATGAAGATGTATATACCTCCACCTTTGGTTCTTTCATGCTTGTTTTGATGTGTGAATGTGTGGAAGGCATTATACCCTTGCATGGCAAAGGGCTTTATGTGGCCTTGAACCATATCTGTATGACTGCACAAACATGGTCTTCTTCCAAGGTATTTCTTCCAGTGAATGCAGTTTCTGATTTACACTCCTTGCATTAAGCATCATAACCTTCAGTTTGTCTCTACTGGATTTTTTACATTAGGATGTTAGTTGTTCTGACATTGCCTAAAAAGCCACTATGGGGGAGGCAAGCACCTTCAAATAGTACAGTGATGTATTGTCTCCAGTCATTCACTGCAATATAGACTATAACAGAGTTATAAAGGTACTTGTTGTTGAGAGACTTGAGTGTGTGCATGATCTGACAAATGCTGAATCTTGACAGGCAGCTGACCATGATCTTCTCCTTGTCCAGCCTGTTGAGGAAGACATCTGTGTGTCTCACTATGGAGTCTCCTATGAGCAAGACATTTGGTTTTCAGGTGTTTTGCCTGAGGGCCTTATTGGTTGAGACACTGGTGTGTATATTATTATGTGTAGTGGATTCTGTTGGATCTGCTCTGTGTGCAGTAGGTTTGCACTTTGGAGGTCTCTGAACTTTAGTTATGTTTCTAGCGAGTACCTCTGCATATATGGTTTATGTATTGTGGGCTTATTATATGCAAGAGGTGAACTGTGTTTGCTGACAACATGTTTGATATCTGGTTTATGTGAAAGAATTGATTACAAATTCATAGTATAGATACAGCTCTCACATGTTGTATTAGTTTGTTTAAGCAGTAACTGGTTGTCAGTATACATGAAGCAATTGCTCTGTTGCCTCAGGATGCCCATGTAAATCAGGCTACCTGAAGAAATGGTGGGAAACTGTCCATCCATTATGGAAGGTATATACTGTAATAACTAGTAGGGACTGTGCTAGATGGACCAAGAGTTGGTGTAAGACTAACCAAATGTGTCTATTCTATGGAGGGCTAGGGTTACAAAAATGTGTCAATGTTTCACAATGCATAACCACATTGCTCACAGGCAGCAGTGCAAGCTTTGAGCAGCTACAGTAAACTGAGTGCAAACCTCCAAAAACACAGCACTAGAATACAAGTGATGTTAAACTATTTTATAAAAGTAAACAAAGGGAAAGGCCAACAGTGAGTCTTATTCCAGTAATTCCCATCTCAGATAGGTTCTTGGCTGCACAGTTCTTCCACAAGGTTGCAGGGGGGGGGGCTTTCTTAATCAAAGAGGGCTGGTTTTAGTGCTCCAATGATACAGAACAGCCTAGATTCAGCAAGCCTGAATTGAGTGTATGCTATAAAATCCGCATGTACTAGAAATCTAAAGTGCAGAAAATTGCAATCACAACAGAAGAACAATTTAAATAAATCAAGAATTCAGTAGAATACTCCAACAAGAGTGTAGACAGCAAACCTTCCTAGTGTGAAATAAGTGGTCTGGAACCCAAGTGGTTAAACCAGAACTAAGACAATTTCACAATAACACACACAATAAGCCTACAACCAGCAATTCCCAGCATAGAAGGGTGGAGGCTATCCTCCCCTACCACAGGAGTCTACACCACAAACCTTCCTAATGTTAAATAAATGGTTTGGAGGCCAAGTGATTAAACCATATCAAAGAGACTTAAGACAGTAGACACAATAAGTATTCAACCAGCAATTCCCAGCTCAGAAGATCTTGGGTTACCATCTCCTCCCACAAGAGTGTAGACTATAAACCTTCTTAATGTAAGACAACTGGCCTGAAGCCCAAGTGCTTAAGCCAAAAGTAATAGGCTTAGGATAACAGTTACAATGTAATGCGACTCCAGACAGATGACAGTGACATATCTTTTAATCTAACCACATACATCATGTCCCGGCTAGTAGGCCCTGTGTTATCTTGATGCGACAACCCTGTGGTCTGTCCAGGTGCTGCATACATCTGGTGAGGATCATACAAAAGAGAGCATTATACTGTATTACTATTCTGATGAGTTTGACTACAGTGCTGTAATGCAATCTTGAGATCTGAATGTGATGGCATGTCTTATGATGTGCACCGTACATATGTACTAGAAAACATTAAAGATAAAGGTTATACAGTAATGATACATATTGTAGTTCCTGACTTCACAACCCTTATAAGAGAATGCACTAGAAAGTGCTGTCATGATAATGCTATCCACTGTATCATTTGGCAAACCAAATATAACTGCATGGTACACTTATCAGTTCAACAACACAAATGTAGACATACTAAGCACTGATGTGGCTATGCACCCTGTGCATCAGACACAAAGTTTTTGCATCCCTGAATCCAAAAGAGAGAAAACAGGGATATGACACTTTATCATCACTTACACAGGGTGCTGGGGTGGGGAGTAGGAAGCCTAGGTTGACCAAAAGGATAGTGTGTGTGAGGGAGAAAGAGAAGCAGACAGGCTGTGTGTGTGCCAGTAGGGGTCCTCCATGTGAAAGTGGTGTGTGAGGATCTGCATGAACACAGCAAAGCTCAGTGCTTGCTCTATATCTTGGCATGCTCGACAGGTGTGAGCTGTGCATGGTAGTGGTGGTAGGTCATCGTTGTCACCCGTGACCGCGAGACCTGACTCTACCAGAAGTTGCACAGGCACCTCCACATCCAAGGTCAGATGGAGTGCTGCTACCAGAGCATGACCAATGTCGGCTGGGCATGCTACCTTTATGGGAGCACCTAGGACCACGACCCCATACCCTGCCACATCTGGGTGTGCACAGCACACTAACAGATGGACTAGCAGAAGTACTGCCACTATGACAGCATGATCAGCAATAGCTATGTTGGCTATCAGCAAATGTTGTGGCTGAACTATGCCCATGAGGATCCTGTTCCCCTCCCAGTAGACATTCCATCACAGACACTGCTCATTTCATTACACAGACCCCTTGGTCCATCACAGACACCTCTCATACCAATGTGTCATTCATCCAATCCAGAGAATCGCTGACACAATGGAGGCAGTGAAGCAAGTCTGATTGTGCCCCATCCACATCTGCAACTCTGAGCATTTGCTTGGAGTGCCTTTATGAGCATGCCTGTGCCTCCATTATGGATCTAAACATATGCTGTGTGACATGTTAAGAAATACTTGCAGCAGGCAGGGGATGGAGAGCAACCCCCTCTAAGCACCCCTATCAACTTTGTTATGTGGCACCTTACCAGCACTTTGGCTATGGCTAGACTCAACAGGCACTGAAGCCGCAATAGCCACACTTCCCTGCTCCATGTCATTGCCCTCCACCTTTCCTATATCTATGGTCTCAGTGGATTGGGTAGGTGTAGGTCTACTGACTGTGTCTGGGAAAAAAGAAGGGGGTGGCTGGATGTCAACCTCTTTGCCAGATACAACCTCTACACCCCCGACTGTGCCTCAGTTTTGCCACCATCCTCATTAGTATCTGATAGGACACTGACATCAGGTGGCACAGCCCCACACTCCCACTATCATGATCACCTGTGATAAAAAGGGTGAAACACAGATATACATTAATACCTGCACTACTATGGTGCAAATATACTAAACAACTAACAGTGCTGCCAATATTACAGAAAGTACAGAAATTCACACAACAGGCCTAAAATGGCACATTATATTTCTAGAAATTGATCTGTGGTGCAGAAATAACTCAATTTGGCTTACCATCTGGAGGAGTTGTTGGATTTCTGACAGTCTAGAAATAAGTTAAGCAAGTGGTAAGGCCAACATCATTGCATTTAACAGTAAGACGTGGGGTACTACATGTACTCCTCTCAATTTGCATGATGTTTTACTTCAACAAGAATGTGGCTGACAACTCCAAACTGAGCTTATCACTGTACCAATCTTCAACCCCCCCACAAAAAAAAGACATGAGACACAAAAGTAACTTTTATTTAAATTATTTTACTATACAACAGTATTCAACTGGTCATATAACAAAGCCTACCTGGATGATCTTCCTGGGGCTGAGAAGGAGGGGCACCCAAATCAATCATATATTCTGGGCCACTCTGCTGTGAGTTGTCCTGCTGCAGTAGATTCAGCAGGAATTCCTCATTGGGGGTGAGAGGTGGTCCTGCAACAGGCCCACCCCAATTACACTCTGATCTTGGGCAGCAGCAAATGCATGCCTCCATGCAGATGTGAGCATGTCAGTGGCCCTTTGGTTTACCTGCTCATAAGTACAGCTGTGACCACCCATGGCATTTATGTTTGCAGCAATCTGCTGCCATAATCTCAGCCTCTCTGGAATTCTGTGATGACCCCTTCCAAGAAGAAAAGCTCTGTGTTGATGGAGAGCATCCATTATGATTGTATTCTCTGCCTCAGTGAAGGGAGATATGTGCCTCAATGACATTTTTGGTCCTAAAAGACAACAGAATGATAATACACATAACTATAACATAACAGCGAAGTAACTGTTACCAGATAAAATAATTAAAGTACGCAGTCAGTAGTATTCACTGGAAAAACATAACACCTATTACAGATGTAAAATGCTTACAACAGGCAGGATGCAAAACAAGAAGAGTAGTAAGTGCAACCTATCCTTGCATGTGCCATAGCAGTAACTCAACTGTGCCCCCATCAAAAAAAAACAGTCCATTCTAGTCTGTGACATAACAGTAACGTCTCTTTGCTCCTCCCCCACCCACTAAAGAACAGGCACATGAACCATTTTGCTAATAAAACACATTGGAAATACTAAATATGCATTCAAAGGACCTGTCCCTGAGACATTTGTACATATGTATCACACAGCTTACTATTGCCATGTATTTTCAATCATTTATATCTCTAAAATGACTTGACAAACATGGCCATGCCATCAGTACACTTCTAACTAATGCATACCGATAACAGTGTAAAAGGCTTTGCATCACATTAGTCATTAATATATTTGAGCATGTACATTATATAGGTAAAAAAATGACAGCATACCTGCTGGAGTTTAATAGTCCTCTGTAAAGACAGCTTGGGACATATTTTGCTTTGCTGAACATGTAGCAAGTACCCTCACCAAGAGTTTGGCTAGCTGCACATTTGCCTTTTTATAATGAAGTAGATTATTAATGGACTGCTTCTGTCTTGGCTGTGTATCAGAGATGTTAATTATAAAATAAGCAGATGAATTGCATGTAATCAACCAATCTGTTGGAACTATTCAAGAAGTTATAATGCAACCATTTAGACTCCATGCTGTGCTTTTTTTCCTGTGGATTTCAAAACTAGTCGAGTACAGATACAGAAAGTCTACACAAATAGAATGTAAGGAGCTGCTGCTGTGCTACAGGCTGCAGGAAATGCTGCTGCTGCTGCCAATAGGCCTAGGCCAGGACAGAGAAGAGTTTTCAGGCCACATTTAACTTATCACAACATACATGGTATGGACATTGCAGACTGCTACAGGGTGGACAGGGACACAATACAGGAACCTTGCAACCTCTGCTGATCTCAACTCAGAGCCACAGCCTTTATCTCCCCATTTATTGGCTGTGTACTGCTTGCATCACACTCAGCACTGAACTAACACTGTGGCAACTGCTGCATTTAAATGGTAACTCTTGAACATGTAAGTATTGTATAATAATATCATGACATGTCCTTGTATTCCATCACTTGGTATAGCAAACAACTACAAGGTGGGAGATTTGTACAGAAATTAAAATGTCACATGTAACAGCAGAGAGTTAGTTGACTTGTATATGTCCATTAGCAAGTAATGGGCCTCAGGCCTCCAAGATTCACACATTGATACATCCCAAAGTAATGATAATCACTGCATGCCCTCAGATTAGCACCATACATTTGAAATGGGATATCATAACAGAGAGAAGTTAGAAAATTATGAGACACACAGCAGTTTCTGGCTTCACCACCCTCACAAGATCAAACTGGCAGGATGCAAAACAAGGAGAGTAATAAGAGCAACATAGCCTTGTTTGTGCCATAACAATAGCTCAGCCTGGGTCCACCCCTCTTGAAAGAACATTATACCCTTGCATGTTTAATGACAGGAACCCACCTTTGCTCCCCACCCCAAAAACAGCAGTTTATGCTTGTTTGTAGCATCCAACCTTCCATTGATATGAAGGCAACTGCATATCATAGTGTTCCCAGTGAATATTCTTATATATTTTAAAGCAAATGATATAGACTGACTTACACACTGCATGTCTCTGAGTACTGGTCAGATAACTGATGACTGACAAAGAAACACAGCTGTATATTTGCAAGGAATAATCATAGTAGGTTGTCTGATCAGTAACTGCACTACATCCAAATATATTACATAGAATACATTTACACATAACAAGTCATGTATTGATATCACTGTACAATCAGTTGTACTTGGCTGTTTGAGCTATTATATCATGTATTTGTTGCAAAGCTGTTTGTGGGGCAAAGATGGATGTCACCCCTCCTGTTTTGAGACTGTGCATTGCAGTGAGAGTTGGGATGCCATGTGGCCTCCCAGGTAGCAGACAGGACCCAGCCAGCCAGAAACATACACCATATACATTCAATTAATACTACTGGTCACCACACAAGCACATTTCCTGGCAGTGTGCATTCTCACACAATGTGTTTGCATGATGATAAGTGCTGTGCAACACTTTCAAATATTGCAAATCCAGAAAGTGTGCACCCCCAGTAAGCATGATAGCTGTAATTAGTGGGAAAACATCATTCTACATTGGTCTTTATCCGTGGTAGGCATGGCATGCATTCCTGGAGAGTTTTTGAGATTCAGTGTTCAAAGATGGGGAGTTCAGGAGTCCAAAGTGTTTGTTGGACTCCTAGTGAATGAACATGGACCTAGGCTGTTGCAGACAGACCCTCATGGCTTGGATTATAAGGCAGAGGAATGGAATAGTATAGCCCATTCTATGACCTGTGCTAGCAATATCCCCTGCACTGAAGAACATCACTATAGAGACATCAGGATGAGAAAGAGGGATACCCTTAACTGTTGGATCAAGAAATGTAGGAGTGGGGGCACACTACAGATTTGTGTGTATCACTTACAGAGACTAATTGTCGGGGTTAAAAGCTGGCTATAGTGAGGATTGGTATGCTTAATGGCATTCTGTTTTGTTGTTTTCTACATCATAGACTAGGAACTGAATATATGAACCCATGCCCAATGTCACAGATGCCAGACATATGTGGTATGTATACATCCCAACAGTGGGGTTATTGTAGCATTAAAAGATATAGGAAAAAACTATAGCTATATATTTCTTCCAGAATAAAACATGAACATATATGCACAAATTTTGCTGAATTTGGGCAGTCATCTCCAGATGTAGGGTTGACCACAAAACAATCTGTTGTACAGGGAATTGAACAGAATCATGTGTGTCATGAAGACGTGTGAAATTGAGAGTGGGATGATTTTTTTTTTTTTTGAGTGAGAGAGGAATGTTGGGGAATGGTTGTAGGAATATCTGGGTGGGGTACATTGGGCAGGTGAGGAAGCAATTGCAGACAGACAAGAAAAACAAGACAAGAGACAGGGATGATGAAGGATACATGAGGTGGGTGAGCACCATGGATGGGGAGAGTGTCAGAAATCCTGGTCCCATGCACATTGAGGCAGTTGAGAGTGAGACTCTAGTCCTCTTCCAGTGCACTGTCATCACTGTCACTACACTGTGCCACTGGCTGCAGTGCCCAACATCTGTGCCTCCTACAAATGGTCTGGGTGAGGATGGAGAGCAGGTTCTCCATCTGGCATTGGTGTGTGTCAACAGTGTGGTGCACAAGCCTATGCACCACCCCTACCAGATCATTTCAGGTGATAAACACACCATCTCTGCTACTGCTCCAAGAAGGAGCCAGAGCTGCAGGCATATCCTCCAGGCAGAACTACTTAAGGGGTTGGGTAGTGCAGTGGCAGCAGAGAGGGGTACTATCTGGTTCTGCACCAGACATGTTGGGCAGCAGTATTGTAGCCAGTGGAATGGGGGCAGGTGGATCTCGTGGGACAGTCCTACCCCATCTATGCTGTGGGAAAAACAAAAAAAAAGGAGAAAAAAATGAAAAAAGTGAGGGAAAAGGATGGGGTGAGAGAAAAAAGGGAGAACATTAATAACTTCATATGTGAAACACAAAGCATTGATACACTTAGTTGACTCCATTCTGTTACCTTTACTTTTAACACTATAAACTCCTAATAAATTTCTTCCTTACTTTTAAGGCTACCCAGTTTATAACAGAGGCACACTATAGTACAGATTGTAGCCACCAATCCTTGATGTGTGCATATATTGCACATATGCATGTTCCAATTATACTGGTTACAGTTTACCAAAGGTCATTTGTACCACTGGTATAGAAGTATGAAGTTACATTCTAATAATGATGACAACCTAACAGTATTGTATATTTGGAAAGTGTGGTTCTTGAACCTACAACCACTGACTATGCTAAAATACTGTACTGTTTTTGTTTGTCCTACAGACTACTGCATGCATACTTTCCTTTTACAGTTTAGAGATACATGCTCACTGTTATTTGAGAATATGGTACCATTGCTTTGTGCTACAGACTAATGCATGCATAGTTTATTTTACAGTTGGGATATGAATGCTCAGTTTGATGCAACTGTATTAAATACCAACTAAGTAGTCCTTAACGTTTAATGCTACAGAATTATTAGCAAATTATTATTACTATTAAAATACTATTTAGACAGTACTGTTCTGACACATACATACCACATGCTTCTCACATCCTTACTAAATGCACGGCATGGGATCAAACATTTGAGGCTGGTTCTTCAGCAGCTGTGGGAAAAACAGAATAGAATACCATTCTAAATACCAGTCTTGACTATATTCAGCTTTTAACTCTTGCAATTACTCATTGAAATTGATACTTACACATCTGTATGGTGTCCCCTGCTCAACATTCCCTGATCCAAAAGTAGAGGGTATTCTACTTCTTCCTCCAGAGGTCATTGAAATGATGTCTGCATTGCTCACCAGCATGGGGATACCTGTAGCACTGTTTAAAACCCTGACAATGCTATTCCAAGCTTTAAATTTACATTCTGAGCCTGAATAGTCCCACTGCAGCAACCAGGGCCCATGTTCCTGATTCCAACAAAAATTTTGGACTCCTGGAAACCCCAACATTGTGCCCAAAAGCACACACCCTCTCCAGCAACTCCTGACATGCCTGCCATAGTTTACGCTCAATGTATAATGAACATTTCTTACCAAGTGCATTTTATGTGCTGTTGTTTTCCCACCCATTGGATGTCTTGCACTTACTGAAAATGTGCACAGTTTGGTTTTGCAACATTTGAAACACAGTAGCTGAGGGTGTGCACTAGCGGGCACAGTATTTGCACAATAGTAAGCGATGTCCAACAGTGGAAAACAATGCAATTTGTAGTTTATTAGGTATACAAGCACTTGTGTAAATGTGTCAGTCAAATGTACCATATATACAGTTCTGCTACACTTTCTGCTATTACCACAAGAAGGTTGAGAAAACAGTTGAGTATGTTGCACTTCATTGCTATAATCTGCAATCTCACAACTGTAAAACAAATTTGCACACCCTGTACTAGAACCCTGGACCATCTCTACGCCACACCTACACTTAACACCTGCTACCATGAGATTAGTGAGAACATTTCTGCTATCTTAGTAGTTATTGTACAATTCTTGCTTGTGCAGTGCTATGGTTTGCACAAACCAGGTGAGCATAGCTAAACATATTTAAGCCAAGAGGTGCATTGTGCAAACACTGACCAAAAATAAATAAATAAAAAAAGAAATTAAAACATAAAAGGGAGACTGTCCATAGTTTTGCAGAATGTTCAGATATTTGCATCATATTTTTGGCCTGCTCCTTGTAAAATGTATTGCTTATTGTGAAATCACTGAAGCTTGAAGTCAATATATAATGACATACATTTCTGTTCAGTACTTCATAGCCTTCAGAAAATGCATGTTTGCCCTTTATACCCCATTAGTTTAGTGTTTGACCACATTATTGGCACTACAGGGTTGTGTGGAATGATCCACATTCAGTATACAGAGCCACAAAACCTTGCTTAAGCATGCCGCTCATCATTAATATTCATGGGGTGAGGCTGCACAATGCTGCTCTGTAAGAAGTATCACATATGCAAATACACTCCGTGTAGGCTCTGCTTGGAACCTACATGGAGTTTATCGATTCCTGACCACACATTAAAAGTTATAGGAGAAGCTTAAGCAATTAAATACATGAAGGACAATAACATGACAATATCGTCTTTATGGAAAATGGCAAATATATTGCACTGGTTTTGGCTATGTTGAATGATGCTGATTTATATAAAAAGGTAACTGAATGAGAGGTAAATTTAGCATAGTAATACATTGATTTAATCCTTTTAGAGTATGCACATGCTAGTTTACTAGCTATGTATATACAATCTAACTTTCCAAGAATAGGTGTCTATGTTGCACAAAACCCCCAAAAGCCCTCTTCTGAGATCTACAGTTTCTACTAAAGGTTCAAAGACAGATGTCATCACCTAATTTTATATCATGTTTTAAAAAAGTTACACAAAGCCACATTTCATACATCTAGAATTCAGGCTATTTGTTCATAGGTTCATAGGTTCCTAGGTAGGCACTAGGCTATCGGCCCTAGGGCCCATACAAGCCTAGCCAAAAAATGTACCCTGGCTTTCGCCACCCAAGAAAATTATTTTCCTGTGCCCCTGTTGAGCAGAGCCACAGAAGTGATCCCCGGGGTGAATTTCCCATTTCCCATCCAATCATCAAGATTTTTCTTGAAGAGTGCTAATGAGGAGCTCTGTTTGACATAGATAGGTAGTCTGTTCCAGAGTATGGGAAGTCTCTGGGACAGGAATCTATCCCTCCAGCATGTTCTGTTTATTGTGGTGACAAGGTTAAGGTCCCTAGAGCGTGTAGCTCAGAGGGATTGGGATTTCTTTAAGTGGAGCATGTCCAACAGCTCTGGGTTTGACATAGCTTTGTATGTTAGGCAGAGATCGCCCCTGAGTAGGTGATATGCGATGGAGTAAAGCTGTAGTTTTTGAGACGGTCTGCATAGGGCATCTGTTTGAGGCCAGTAATCCTCTTTGTGAGGTATTTCTGTGGTGTTTCCAGTTGTTGTAGATGTCTTGTGAGGTACATACCAAAAGGGGCGTTGTACTCTATAATGGGTCTAATGAGTGATGAGTAGAGGGGAACAATGACCTCTTTTTTTCTGGATGAGAATCCTTTTGTGATGAGATGAGCCACGTAGAAGGATTTCCTGACCACTGTGGCAATGTGATTATCAAAGGAGAGACTACTGTCCACCTGTGTCCCAAGGTCTCTTATCACATTTTTGGCATGGCATTAAGTAGACTACCAGCTATGTGGTAGTTCATGGGTACAGAGTTTTTAGCAAAGGGGATGACAATACACTTTTTGGCATTGAGCTTCAGGCCATGGCTTTGACACCAGGTATCTGTCTCAGTGAGGACCTTTT
Source organism: Protopterus annectens (assembly GCF_019279795.1). NCBI lineage: Eukaryota > Metazoa > Chordata > Ceratodontiformes > Protopteridae > Protopterus > Protopterus annectens. The sequence continues at coordinate 797,810,686 of NC_056727.1, forward strand.
GTAGTTTTTCCACATCATTAGGAGTTTCGATTATGGCTCCTAGTTTGCAGTCATCTGTAAACTTTGTTAGCCAAAGACCTTCTGTGTTGGTCTGCACTTCAGAGAAGTAGATACCAAACAGGAGAGGACCCAGGACTGAACCCTGTGGTACTCCACTTGTCACTGGTCTGATGTTGGATTTGGAAGCCGTGATTATAGGAACTTTACATTCTTCCAGTATAGAGATGGGCCCTCTAGGGGGTGAGAGGGGGGTAAAGTTAGCACTGAACCTATCTGCTAGGATGTTGGCAATATCAGTTGGTTCTGTATATTTAGTGCCATTATGCTGTAACTCAGAGCAGATCTGAGTGTTCCCATTTAGATTCTTGACATAGCTATAGAATGCTTCATGGTTGTCTTTAGAGTCAGTAGCAATTTTGTTTTTGTAACTAGCTTTGGAGGATTTTATGAGGGATCTCAGCTTCTTACTGAGGTTGACCAGGGAGTTCCTCCAGTCATGGGATTTTACTCTTTTTTGCAACAGTTTCTTTCTTCTGTTGTAGAGTTTATTTATGGCAGAGGACCACCAGATTGGCTTCCTTTTTTTGGAGGATAACATCTTGGTTCTATTAGGGATAGCATGATCCATGCACTCGTGTAAGTGCTTATAAAGTGCATTTGTGTAGGATTCGGCAGTCATACCTCTATTGTCCGTCTGCATGGGTGTCATGAAGTTTGCCACTTCTGTCTTAAGAAGTGTGAAGTTGGCTTTTGAGAAGTTTTTTACGATGGTTTCCCTAATTGGGGCTGGGGGTGGGATGTGGATGTCTAGGCTGATTAGCTTGTGGTAGGATCTGACCAACGAGGAATTGACCTTTGGTGTGGAACACCGGTTTCCCATGTTGGTAATGACCAGGTCTAGGATATTGCTGCCCCTGGTGGGGGTGTGAATAAGTTGATCCAAGGTGTTGGAATTTATGAATTCTAGAAAACGTTGAGCAAAAGAGTTGGTACATGAGTAGTTTTCCCAGTTAATGGTGGGGTAGTTGAAATCGCCCATTATTAGGGTGTTTAATAGGTCAAGTAAAGGGAAGGTTGACAATTGTGTACACTGTATTTGTAGCTACAGCTGATTTGACTTCATATCACAAAGTAATACCTGAAGATATTAATATTAGTGCTGTATGAAAATGCACATTTTTTTTAATCAAAATAAAGATGTTGTTGTGATTTCTTGGATACACTGCAGTGGTGGTGCTGCGGTAGCATTGTAGCCTCACAGTTAGATGTTGTCCTGTTCGATTCTTAGCTAGAGCGTCTTCTGTGTGGAGGCATGCATGAATGGGCGTACCTTCGTTGAAGGCAGTGCATCAGGGCCGGCAACTCGGCACGTAAAAATCTACTGCCAATCATTAGCGAACCGGAGTTCCGCTGTGGCGACCCCTAACCAGGAAAAGCCAAAAGACACAACAGCAACATTGTGATTTCTTGGATCTAGTATAATTTACAACTTTTAAACAACCCCAGGGATTCAATAAAGTCTGTGTAAGCTTAGGGTGACGCCGACATGGAGTTTATGTTTTAGTGCAATAGCAGCAGTGCTAATTGCATATGTATGCTGCACACCACACTTACACAAATACAAGTGAGGTTTCATATTTAAGAGCAAATTTGTACTGCAAGATTGCACAGACAGCCACAAAGACTACCAGGGTTGAATTTAAGTCAATGAATACAGTACTAGCACATTATAGGAAAGTGTGCTCAGTGCAAAGTGCAGTACAAACATGTTTTTGACATACTGAAATAAAATTTGGCGGTGATCATCAAAGATACATAGTCTGTATTGTAAATATACAATTCTGGGGAAGTGTGTATATTGAAATGTGCCACAGACATGAATGATAGGAATGAAGAAAGGGGAAGAGGACAAGGGAAACATGGCAATATACACCAGATAAGGGCATGTCAATGTACATACACCACAAAGACAAGACAGTTATAGCATGGACAGTAATTACATATATACAAATGCAGGACATACTATTGATTACATCTCCTGTGTGGGTATATTCATATCATCATACAGTTATTGTATATTATGTGACTGCCATACAAGGTCACATCTTCTTCTTTCGGCTTTTCTCTGTTAGGGGTCACCACAGCAGATCACATGTTCGCTCATGATTGGCAGTGGAGTTTTACAGTGTCGAGTTGCCAGCCCAGCACCCAACCTTCCACAGAAGGCACACACACACACTCACGCCTAGGGCCAATTTAGAGTGTCCAATCCACCTACTGCATGTCTTTGGGATGTGGGAGGAAACCAGAGCACCCAGAGGAAACCCACGCGACCACAGGGAGGACATGCAGACTCCGCACAGAAGGCACCACAGCCAAGGATCGAACCGGAGAACCTCTTGCTGTGAGGTGACAATGCTAACCACTGCACCACCGTGGCACATATCAATGGAAATGATTGGTTGTGATATAAGCAACCTCACATGATCACTGGAGAGGACATTTATCAAGGGCTGTATATAGAATAGGGGGTATGAGCATATTGTGATGATGTGCAAAATATGTTGCTTGAATATGAATGTAATGTCAGCATAGGTCTCAACCAATCGGGATATGTAGCAACAGGCTCATGGACAACAGTAGACAAAAGCACGGACAATCATGGACAATATCAGAATAATACATTAATCTGTGTTATTAACATTAAATATGTGATTTTGAGTTATTGTTGCATGAACACACTTGTACCACTGTAATGATTTGTGAGTAACTTATAAGGGGAATCAATTTAACACATTTTGGAGGTGTTGAGAGGGACACTGTTACACCTGTAATTTAAATTATGAGCAATCTTGGCTACTTGACAGGTTTGCATGACACATATATGCCACAATCCATGCTTGCAAGAATGTAACCCTGGCCATCAATGTTAACAATGAGTTATGTGTTTAATGGGTGCAACACAGGAAGATGTATCAAATGTGCATCTTGTAAAATACCTTGAATGGAAGTCTGCACTCTCAACTCCTTATGGTTATGCATCAAAAAGAATACTTATGTATGGCCAATAAGACATGTGGGAGCTCACTGTGGCAAAAGTGATAAACTTGAGTAAATCATCCCTGGAGGATGTGTGGTGAGGTACATGCAAACCTGGTGCATTGTTCTCAATTATTGGTGTGATGAGGGCTGAATGTCCTTTTATGTGGATGGCCTGCCAATTCTCAGGGTGTGTGCTACATAGAAGGGATCTGTTACCACTCTGGGCACATGTTTGGGGAAGGTTTGCTTACTATCTACCTGAGTACACAGGTCACGTACCACTTGGTCTGCTCACATGATTGTGCTGTCTATATTGTAATTAGCTTGTGTATTTGCTTTAAAAAGGAAATAGTCATACTCTTTGCTAATCTAGTGTGTCCCCATGGCTGTGGCAACAATCATTTTTGTGTTAATACTTTCTGCAGTATATCAGTAGCATTGTTTGATTCAATGATTGCCTACAATTTGCAGTCATCCACAAATTAGACAAAGGATATGTAAGTTCATCTTGACTTATGAGACTTAAATACTGAACAGGAAAGGGCCTAACACAGAACCTTGAGGTAAAAACCTGGTCAATGGACTCTAGCTAGAGGTGACTTCACACAGTTTGACATTATGTGTCCTGTCTGTGACCCATTTGTCTACCCACATGGTGATGTAAGGGTTTATGCTCACTTGAGACAGTGTCTCTGTAATACCTGAGCATGGATTGGTGTCAAATGCCATGGCTGTGTCAAGTTATTTGGGATGACAGTCTTTTCCACATGCATGTCCTTGGTGACCTTCTTAAAGACATCAACCAAATTTAACCAACATGATGTAGCCTTAATGAATCAAAAATGGGTTGGATACACAATCAGGAGATTACCTGTGTCCTTTTTGATAAGGTCTATGATGAGTTTTTGGTCTGCCTCACAGATGATAAGAGTCAGGATTATGGGTCTATAATTCCCTGCATCAGGTTATGGTCCCCCCTTGTTCAGATAGATGACTGTTGCTGTTCAAGCTTCTGCCAGAATATATGCTCTCTGGAGGCTGTGCTTAAGTAGGGATCCAACTGTGTCTGCTAAGTCAGGTTTTAAGTCATGGTATAGGCAACCTGGGATGTTGTCAAGGACCATTAATCCTGTGATTTTTGTCTTACAGAATGCACAGATAAGTTGATCTCCTGAGAAAATAAACAGAGTAATGTTTGTATGTATACTTTGGCTGATGGCCAGTGGGGACGGGGGTGAAGTATGAGACAAACTGTCAGCTAGCAGATTGTCTATTTTCTCTGGTTGAGTATTGCTAGTGGCATCCACAAGCAGCTCTGTGCTTAGTTGTGTATTCCCCTTAACCTTTCACACTTTTTTAAAATAACTGATTTGTGACAACACCTCTAAATACAAACTTAGTTATGCATCATGTGCTACACAGTGATGCTGTTCACAAAGTCATAAAACTCTATCAATGTCACATAATTACATCAATTGCACAACATATGCCTATGTGTTTTCTGTTGGGAAGCTATGGTTGAGCAGCCTGATACCACATATGAAAACAATATGAATAAGCTGGTTGCGGCTCATGCAGAACAGTTACTGACGTAAATGCTGATAGTCACACAATGGTTCTGCTGAACACCTCAATAATCCTTGGGAATAGCAACACAATTGCACACACAATGAATTCCACAATATTGCACTTTAATCAAAACATGTGACATTTTTGTGTATATCACAGCATTACATGTGGATGAAGCATTCTGCGGTGGTGCAGTGGTAGCGTTCTTGCCTCACAGCAAGAGGTTCTCCCATTCGATTCTTGGCTGGAGTGCAGGGAGTGCCTTCTGTGTGGAGTCTGCATGTCCTCCCCCAAGTTGGGTGGGCATTCGAAAGACATGCGTAAATGGGTGTGCCTTTGTTGAAGGTTGAACATCAAGCTGGCACCTCGGCGTTCGTGAAAATCTACTGCCAATCATTAGCGGACCGGATTTCCGCTGTGGCGACCCCTAATCGGGAAAAAGCAGAAAGACAAAACAACAACAACATGTGGATGAAATAAGATTTATGTGCCATATAATCAGTATGACGTAAGATTGATGTATGTCACAGAGCATTATGATGAAAGGCATACACATGCACGCATGTGCTGTACTACAAGTGTCACTGTGATGGTTGAATGAGAACTGCATAGAATGTTGATCTACTCCACTACAAAAACACATGCCAACAATATACATAGCATCATCCCATGTCAAAAGTTCACAGGAGGCATATTACTACAGCTGTTATGGAAGGAACATGTAATCAAATGGCAGCAGTGGCAATTCATCAATATATTACTTCATATCACAGATTGTAATACCCTCCTGTAGGCCTACTGTACATCCACTCCTCAACATTGCACATGTCTATGACAGCAACATTGGAATGTGAAATGTTCATAGGGTCATAAGACATTACTAAGCTAATGGCCAACATCACATAAAATCCTATCCTTTATTATACCATTTCAACCAAACTCCCTATAGCTATATGATGGAAGATAGTAAGGCTATGTGCATATGTGTGTATTTGTTTGAGTGCATTGCATACTACCTCTGTCCATAAGTGACATGTGCATGACCCCATGACAGTATTAGCAATTCCACATCCAGTGCTCTGGATATGGCTTGCAGAGGCTCATGGAGGGACTCTGCGTCATAATGTGTGTATGCATCTTTAAGATGAGGACATCCTCCACTACTCTGCAGGAAGGATGTTGTGTGGCCAGATGGAAAAAGGTCATGTTGGATGCATGGGGCTATGTTAAAATTTCGGGTCTATATCACATCGTTGAAGTGTCAAAACTTTGATTATGTAAATATCAAACCCAAAAGTTCAAAAACTGAAAACTCCGAACAATCAGAACAAATATTTTTTTTCCCAGGGCAAAAAAATCACTGTTCCGGTACAAAACACGGAAACAGACGAACACTACATACTGTTTCTAATGTGGGGGGGCTTCATCCTCCACACCCCCTAACGTGGGGGGGCTGTGCCTCCCACGCCCCCCTATTTAAATATACCAACTCCGAGATCACTAGCAAAGCCACGGAAATGGCCCACCAAATTCTTTCCCTGGGAAAGGATTCGATGTTCTGTGGCTTCATTATTTTTAGACTTCGAACTTCCCAATTCGAAGTTTTGTTGTGTGGACATTTGTGCGTTCAGACTTATGATATACACCCAAAGTTTCTCCTAAGTGGTAGTGAAATGAAAAGTGATTCCAAAGATCATAAATGACTGTAATGTACCATCATCTACACCCACAGTAATTGACTGGGTCTAATTTGACCAATTTACCTGTGTAGATCTAGAAGCTGAATTCCATACAATGTAACACTAGCACTACCACATATGTCTGCCTTCAACACTGTTACTTTGCACTTTATAGTATATGATAGCATCATTGTATGCTGAGAAGAGCATGTTGGGAGGAGTGTCTGACATGGATGTGGAGTCACATCCCGGTGTAAAATTGTCTCAAAAAAGTTATTTGAATGTATGCACATTCATGTTGTCTGCTGTGAGATTAGATCCCATATATATTGGGTTATAGAACCTATAGAATGCAATACTTAATATTACTGCCACAGCACAAGTTTGAGTTGAATGCTGTCAGAGTGCATGTTATATAGGTTGACACCATCAGTATATAATACAAGAAAATGTACTAAGGAGTATGGGACATAGTTGTGGACTCACATGCCATTCTAAAATTGTCACCATACTGATTGTTGAATGAACACATACAGCAGTTGACCTCAGTGAGACTAGAATGCCTACCTATCTACAGTACACAGGACGTAACACAAGCACCACAGCACAAGTCTGGCATTTATAGGGTCAGGCAACACTTTATAGCTGATGACATCAACAGTGTATGTTTGTGAGATAATGTTGGGTGGCCTGTAAGAAATGGTTGTGTAGGCATGTATGACTCAAAATATTTGTTCCGCATGGGACTGGATTGATGACAGTAGGATACACACTCCTACTCTTCTGACTATGCACACACACCACAGTTGACTGTAGTGAAATTAGAACCCTTACCTAACTAGTTAAACAAGCTAGAAAACTCAGTACTTAACACAAGTGCCATAGCACAAGTCTGACTTTTATGCTGCTGCTGGACAATCTATAGTGGACAACAACATCATTGCATGTTTGGGAGAAGATGTTGGGAGGCCTGCATGAAAAGGCTGTGTAGGCAGGTATAACTATCAACATTTTTGTTCTGCATGGGACTGGATTGATGACAGTATGATACAGACTGATGTACATCTGACTACATACACGTAAGTTGGCTGCAGTGAGATTAGAACCCCTACCTAACTACTTACAGAAGCTAGAGAACTCCACTACTGCTTGACAAGTTTATAGTGGATGACATCATCACTGGATGTTTGGGAGAATATGTTGGGAGGCCTGTGTGAAATGGCTGTGTAGGCATGTATGACTGCCAAATTATTTGTTCTGGATGGGACTGGATTTATGACAGTAGGATACAGATACAGACTCATGTCCTTCTGACTATGCACACACATTTACACATATAAAGAGACATGCTCATAATGTGGCGATTTTGGCAAGTTAACCCACTTAGAAGTATTTTTCTCCCATCTGCAGAAAACAGTAGTTAATGACTGCAACACCCCTGAAGTATGTTTTTGCCTTGTAATATTGGTCTTTATAGATGATGTTATCATCATTATATAATGTGGGTAACATATCCTGCTATGAGAGTGATGTGCAACGTATTGCTTTTGTATTTCCTGTAGTGTGTCCAGTGTGCAGGTATACTTTAAGAGACAGCTTATCAAACTAGATGCAAAAAGCTGTCAGAAATGCATGTTGCAGAACTGTGGTCTATGCATCTGTTTCTCAATATGTTAAGTACATCACACACTTAGAGTATCACCAGACACAAACATGTTTTTGATCAGCATGGATGCAACTGTGTACATAACTCTGTTCATATTTGTGATGAATTTATGTCCACATTGATTCATGTAGAAGACAATCTGAATGTTGTCAGTATAAATCTTTAGGTAATGTAACAATGCAGCTGCACTATTTATTTCTATAGTGTAGTTGACATTTGGAAACTACTACTGACATATCCATTTTCAAGTGCATGGGTGAAGGGTACACATGAGTTTGAGTAAATATGTGTTCAGTTAGTAACAAGTGCCTTCCCTTTGGTTGTAATTTTACATAGAATGTAATGGGATAAAAACTAACTGGGCAGTAAACATAGTAATTCATGCCAATCAGCTCTTTCCATAGTGTATCACTAAGCAGCTGGTTTGTGCAATCAATGGCAAAGTGTTTACACATGTAAGATTCACATTTAATGACTATGACTTGAACTGGTAAAGTAGTTATGCATATAGGCTATGGAAGGAATACCTGATAGATACTATGATGCTTATAATGTAGTATATATTGCAAATGTGTCATCATTTTTATAACATTAAGAACTAATGCTATTGCTTTCCCCATTTGTGCAGAGTTAAGTGATGAGGAAACACTGGTATCTTCTTAATTAAAAAAAACAGTAATAGCTCTATCGGTTCATCTTCCTCTCTGCAAACATGCTAAATGGTGAAGTGTGGCAGTCAGCACTTTGGACAGTACTGACTGAAAATAAAACATATGCTGCCTAGCTGTCTTTGTGGAAGCAGGTATAACAGCAGCAAGCTATTTTTTTAGCACAAATGCTACAGGGTTTGAATTCAGTTCAATTTCATTTTTTTACATGTATTTTCAGGATGGCACTAAATAATTAAATGTGATACTTTTTTGTAAGTATGAGAGGGAATGACTATAGTGAAATATAGTATAAAACCAAACATCAGTCAGTTGATTTATGTCAACAGTGCACATATGGATTGGCATTTTTATACATTCATCAGAATATTAAAGTAAATATGTAATATTAGTGCCTTTACTCAGCTTTAACTGTGTGTTTCTTTAGTGTAGTGAGTTTAAGCAGCATTGCATGGAGGTAACTGCACTATACCATAGGACACAAACAGCCACTCACTGTCACTTGGCATTAGTGCCTGATGCCAAACTCCACACAAATGCAGAGGACAAAAAGGGAGAGCTTTATTTTGGGACATGTCTGCATGTGTGTGGTGTGTGATTCTATTTTTGACTAGATGTGAAGTGTGAAAATGGAGTACATGGAAAAGTGGTGAAATGGGTGGCAAGCAGGGGAAAGAACAAAGGCAATACAATATAGGAATGTGCAGGAGGGAATTAGGAAAGAGCCATACCTATCCACTTCTTCAACAGTGTAAAATGAACACGGGTAGAATATTGGATGAATTTGGACTGTCCCCTCAAAAAAGATTGGTGACAACAACACAGTCATGTTGTACAACTAATTGGACCAAATCAAGTGTGTCAAGAAGACACGTGCAAAGTGGAGAGCTATGTATGGGACAATTTTTTTTTTCTGTGGAGCAGGTGCTCATTTTTTTATTTTGTTTCAGTAAGAGAGGAATTTTGGGTAAGGGATGTAGGTATGTCAGTGACAGGTAAGTAGGGTAGCTAAAGAAGTGGGTGCAGACAAACAGGACAAACAAGATAGAGACAGGGATGGTGAGGGAGACAAAAGCTGGGGGACACCATGACTGGGGATAGGGAGGGGACACCAGAGGCCCATGACCATCAAGCATGGGGACAGTGAGAATGTAGTTCTAGAATTGTCATCATCTCCTTCCTCAACTTCCTATTGGAGTGCTTAATGTTTTTGTTTTTGCAGCATTCCAGTGAACATCATCTCCATACAGCTGAGGCATGCACCAGTGGAACCTTCTATGACCTCATGCATCATGCCTGGCACCTCCTGGTGGGTGACAAAATCCCTAACTCCACCAATACTCCCACAGGGTACCACTGCACCAGCTGCCTTGGTAATGCAACCTGATGTTGAGGGCCCAGGTAGTGCAGGAGCTGCAGAGGCAGTACCACCAGGTTTCCTCCCAGATGTGCTGGGCATCAGTGCAGCAGCCATTGGGGGATGGTAGCCTAAGCCACAAGCATCAGCCTAACACCCTGTGATGGAAATCATTGTGTCAGTTGTCAGACATTGATGACATAAGAATGTTGTGAACACACATATACAAATAAAAAAGAGAGATAAGGGTTGGGGTAAGAGACAAAAAAGGAAAATGATAATTAGAACCATCATATGTCACATACAATAAATTACTACATTATAAATATAATTTTACTTTTACATTAATTATACTTTTAAAAAACTACAAACTAGGACTGATAATTGTTCCAAAGAATCCTTGCAATATGCATATATTGCACATCTGCTTTTTTTCCATGTGTTTTCAGGATGGCACTAAATACAAATTAAGTTAACAACATGGCATTTATGCCAATTTTGTTGAAATTAATATTTAATAATGTTTAATTGTTTTAGAATGTATTTGTTACCTGTGGGATCTGAACCCACATCAACTGACTACACTAGTGCAATTGACTTCTACAATTACCTTGAGCTACAGAATGAAGTATGCATGCTTGATTTTACAGTTAACATATGCATGCTTAATTTACTTCTAATATATAGAAGAGCAATACATTTGATAAAATAGTAATTATTTTGTGCTGCATATATAACCCTTGCTTCTGTTAGTCTTTCTAAACATTCAGCATGGGCTTCCCTGTTCACTGAAATCTCACGGGCAGTTGTAAAATAAATAGGAGAGAAAAAGAGATGAGCATTATGCATATCAGTCTTGCCTTATCTCTAACTCTGACTATAACTTAAAGTATCACAACTGTGGGATGTTAGTGGTCCTAAACTCATCCAGCCACTGGTTGAGTTGTGCTTGCTTGTGCCTTTTCAGGTCGTTGTACTCGTACCTCCATTGCTCTCCAGTGCATTGAATGCCAGTCACACTGGAAACAATCTTGTCAAGACTATTCTAAGCCTCTGATTTTATTGAGACTCAGTATAGTCTCCCTGTAATACCCTATGGCTGTGGGACTTTAGAAGGAGTCCAGTGAACATTCTGCACTCCTCTACACCCCATCTTTTAACCCTAAATTTGGCACATTCCTTTCTAGCTTCTGCCATGTCTGCACAGTCAAAAAGCAACGGTTAAAGTGTTTTCCTGCCAAGTCATGATATCGCATTTTGCGGCTGGTGCACAAACCCAAACAACCACACCGACCATGTTTGCATGATGTTATGTAGAGAGCAATGATGCCAATCAGAGAGGAAGGCAGTGTATGAAATAGCAAGGGTAGGGTGACAGTTGGTATAAGTTTATGGGTTAGATGCTGTTGTACCTGTTAGATGACTTAACTTTTCGGACATGAATTTGTGCTTAGAAATTTTATGACCTGACACATTTTGTTGTGTGGCTTTATACACTGATAAAAGTAATTTGTACACTGTGGGATTCAAACCTATTTAAAATGCACAATATACATTCTTCCACATAAGTGTTTTTACCTCCTTGCCACAGAGGAAGTGTTTATCAGACATGCTCATTAATTATGTAGACATATTAAAGAATGAGTGGTTAACCATGTATGTGTGTGATCTGACAATTATAAATTCATGTGTATATGACTATCATTAAAGTATGAAGTCCATCCTAGGGTAGATATGTCTGTTTTAAGTACAAAAATATAATTGTCAGTATACTCTCAGTCATACATATAATCCATTATGATATCCACTGCTATACAAATTTATTTATAATTATCTTTATATTGTTCTTTAGTTTTAATAGTGGAGTGGAACTGCATTAGCCAAATTTGGACTGTACGAGATTAGAATCCTGACCATGAACTTATACCAGTTGCCAAAGTGAAGGCTGGGAAACAGGTGTATTTTTGCAGTTGTTACTGTCCCAGAGTGCTCATTATAGCTGAAGACTTGTTTGTAAGAGACACACACATTAGTTATATATACACATTAAAGAGCTGAGTGGTTAACCATGTATGTGTGTGACATAAAAGTTCAGAAAATAAATGTTTAATTGTAGAACCATAATTGAGCTGCTACCGCAGGTAGACATATAAAATATATGATATCATGTGTATGCTCAACACCCCTGCTATATGTAGGTATTTTTATGTATAATTAATTTATATTGTGAATTTTTATATAAATTACAGTGCAACAGCATCAACAAAACTTTAAGTTTTCTGGATTAGAACCCTGCCTCACCTGTATTGTGGCTCTTAACATACACCTGTTGCCACAAGGAGAGCTAGGCAGCAGCTGTATGTTTACACACTCATTCCTGTGTATGTGTGCTGATCACCACCCAACACCACTTAGTGGGTTTGCGTGATGGAAGAACACACGTTCCAATGTATCTTTTTAGAAATTGACAAGTCTGTAGGTGTCATGGAAGCTTGCCAACTGCCACGTGATGTTGCTTAGTGTGTTTGTGCAATGGAAAACAAAAGATGCAACAATGTATGTTTTTGAAATTGACAATTTATTTATTTATTTATTTATTTATTAATTTTACATTTGTTTACCTTGTAGTGTCAAACTGGGCTGGACTGCCTGTTTTCACCTGAGACCTGGGGACAAAAGCTCCAGTTTCAAACATTGCAGTTATAAAATGTAGACATTACCTCAGAATGATAGTAGTAAGATACAATATTACATAAGAAAATTGAAAATGAGAAATAAAAATAAAATTAACATACAATATTTACATCACAACTAATAGAAAATAAAATAATACTCAGTGCAACAATGACTACTATTCTTACATTAATAGCTTAAAATTAGAAGTGTAATAATCACTAGTGATATGGAAAAAAAAAACAGGTGAGAGCAGAAATGGTGAGAAGCAGTCCAAGGGCAGGCCTAGCTTAGCAAGGCATGTTCATACAGTGATTTAGAAGTTAATGAATTCAAACATTTGCATAACTGAAGTTTGACTATTATCTGCAGGTGTTGTGAAAGCATGCTGAGCACTGCACAATGCTACTTAGTGTGTTTGCACGATGGAAGGCAAAAGATGTAACAATGTATCTTTTATGAAACTGACAATCCCCCAGATTTACTATACTTCCATGCAGGACTAACTTAGTCCTGCATGGAAGCAGCCGGTTTGGAGCAGGATGGCAGCATGCCAGGCATATTAATGAAGTTGCACTGCCTGAGCTCCTAAGCGGACATCGAGTGTGTACGAGTGCAGGGAGCATGTCTGAGAGCAGCAGGTTAGCAATAAGAATGAGTGAGACTGCTCATAGGTGTCCGCATACTCCCAGCAACATCCTCCCAAGTTTATAACAGCAATAGTTAAAAAATAAAATATAAACAAGCTATTTTTTATGAAACAGATAAAATTTAACCGTAGATGCGCGGGTTTGTCCATTGCTTAGCTATGTTTATTGCAGCTTAAATGGCACAAGAGGATACAAATCAAGATATATGCAAATGAAGCAGTACTGCAATAGTGTAGTGGGCAGAGCATTCGCCTTAAGAACAGTTATTCCCAGTTCGAGTCTCACTCTAGTACATTCCATTTTTCATGTCAAATCACTTTATGAACAATATTTGTAGCTGCATAACCTACTAAATAACATATATTTGTGAACTGGAGTAGTGCATTAAATGCAGACATGAGGTGTCATTGTCATAATGTTGTAAAATCCACAGATAATCACAAGTGCCGCATACAGTATATGTACACATAAATCAGGGATACAAATCGAAGGTACAATGTGCAACAAATGATAAATCCATGCAGTTTCCAAATCCACCACCTTCCCAAGAACCATTTTACATTACTGTCTAAATTAGTGCGGGGGTAAGTGGGAGTAAGCAGTATTAAGCAAGAGTAAGCATATTTAAGCAGTAATAAGCGGGTTTAAGCCTGTTTGCGTGGGGGTAAGCAATGCACGCACAGGTTAAGCAATATTGAAGCTAACTCTCTGTAAGCATATTTAACCGGAGGTTAGCATTGCTTACTTTCGTGCAAACCCACTTAAAATTGCTTAAAAGTGCCTTAATCACTCTGTATGCAACAGCCGCTGTTCTGGCCAGAAACAAAATAAACAGCCTTTGCAGGTCTTGAACCCTGTACACTGTAGTCACAGTAGTTAACCACTAAGCCATCACAGCAGTACATAAGACTGAGGTATCACCAAACAGATCCTCACGATAGGAAAATCAAAATGAACATGTGAAAGGAATCTATATACAATTTTATGTTTTATAACCTACTACATAACATAAATATGTGAACTGGAGTACTGCATTAAGCCCAGATGTGAGGTGTCATTGCAATAAAGTGTTGAAATCCCCTAATAAACACAAGGACCCCATACAGTGTACATGCACATGAATCATAGATACCAAACACATATATAACATGTAATGAATAATAAATCAAACAGCAAATAGTATGCAAATTAAAAAAAATAAGCAATGCTAAGCATTGCACAGCCCAGCTTAGTAGGTTTAAGCAATGTGTAGGCCAGCTAAATCAGTTTGCCCATTGGTATACCCCTTTAAGCAGTGTTAACCTTAGGTAAGCAGGTTTGCCCATAGCTAAGCATTTCAAAACCATACAGTCACGGCAAAGTGTGGGAAATTGGATCTATTTAAACCCAACAGGCGGGAATACATCTCATAACTGGTTGCAGCTTCCTCCTGTAGGCACTATGACTGGTATGGGAGAGGGTGTGCACTTTTGGGTGCAGCGCTGGGGCATCCAGGAGTCCAGAGTCATGGAAGGACACCTTGTGAAAGACCATGACCAGAGACTGCTGCAGGGCCAGTACCAGGGTTTCCCATACAAAGTGGAAGCCTGAGACCCTCTCGGCTGTGACTTCATCAGTGCCACTCACATACCCCGAACTGGTGAGCAGGTCAGGCATCACTATGCCAACCTGAACCAGAGAAAGGGGGATATCTTTGATCAGTGGACCCAAGAGGCTAGGAGGACAGGGAATATCCCATGTGTAAGTATCAGTCCATTACCTGTTTAATAATTTCCAGCTCATGTGTATTATGGATAGGTATGGTTAAATATTCCTCTTATGTCTTTCACAGTGGTAGATGAGTGGGCTGCAAACCAGGAAGCCCATGCCTGTAGATTGTAGTGGTTGTGAAACGAGGCAGGTTAGTAATACTCTTGCATGTACTGTCATAGGAAATAAATCTAAAGGTAGTAGAAAGTTAATCACCTGTATAAAACCTGTATTGTTTAAGGCACGTACTACATACACCAGAGACTCTGGCAGGAATAGTCTCATATAGGCTGTATGTAAATAAAAGCATAATAGCCTGACGATAAAGGTCTAACTGCTGAACTGTGTGTATTTACTCTGGTATCATATGGTAATGTACAGTTGCAATCTCTTAATAGTACTGTTATATTAAGCATTGTTACCCACACTGTGCTTCATAAATAAAATGTGTAGGAATGCCTGTATATGACTGTTGTAATCACAAGAGGTCATATAGTACAACTAAGAGAGATTTAGAAAGAAAACAGTGAAAAGATAGAAAACATAATCCAAATAGCACACTCAACTGAGATGTGAACTGTTGTATTTTTAGCACATGCAGCCATGGTTTGAATTCTGGGAGTGGTAGTAGGCTTTATGCAGAATCATACCCTACAACTGTACAGATATGTCCAGAATGTCTAGTTAATTGGCCCATATCTGCTGCCTGTCACCCTGCCCCCTGGCAAATCAGTGGAATGATCGCAGATGTTTAGGCAGCAAATAAGAAATGCAACTGATTGTCAGACATCTATAAGAACAAACCTGTTACTCTAGCAACTCCCCAAAACGTTATGAGAGTAGTAAGCCAAGTATGTCCCATCTCCACCCCTATGTTGCCAAGCTGTGATCAGAGTGTGTGCAGTAACAGAGTGAGACGTATCTGCATAATACTAATGTGGAATCTGGTACTATGTGTGGCAACATTCAGGTAGTGCTAACAAACATTGCCCCCACAGGTCTGTCAGATACGAAAACTGTACCTAAAAATAAAAGATAGATATCCTGTACTGGTACTGTTTACTCTGGTATTGTATGGCATTGTTAGTGTTGCAATTGCTGTGAATAATAAGGTATTACTCATCACTGTCACCCACACTGTGCTACATAATAAAACTCTCTAGGAAATCCTGTATAAGAGTGTTGTAATTACAAGGTCAGATTGTAAAACTACAGGAGACATATACACATAATTCAGAGAAGAGATACACAGCAATATCTATATAGCAAACCAACTGTGATGGACACTGTTTTATTTTTAGCAGACACAGCCATGGTTTAAATCCTGGGAGTGGTAGTAATCTGTATGCAGAATCATACCCCACAAGTGTACAGAAATGTCCAGAATGTCCAGTTAATCGGCCCATATCTGTCGGCTGTTATCTTGTCCCCCTGGCATATCAGTGTGCTAATCTCTGACATGTAGGCAGCATTTCATGCCATATAACTGACTGTCAGGCCTGTACATATTTGGAAAATGTCAATGAAAACAAACCTGTCATTGTACAACTCACCAGGTTTAAGAGGGCAATAGTCAAAATGTGTCCCGGTTCACCTGCATGTGATCAAGACATGCTCAGAGTGTGTGCAATAAGAGATGGACAGATATGTGCATAACAGCAACCTGGAATCTGGGAATAGGTGTAGGAACAGCTAGGTAGTGTTAGAAAACAATACCTCCACAGGTATACCAGGTAAGAGGTGTATACTGCAGGTAAAACTCAGTTCATGTATATAGTTGTCTACATCCATACCACTGTCCAAACTAAGGCCATAGGGTAGTGTACTAATACCTGTAAGGGACAGATCACAGCACTGACAAAGAAATTAATGAGAACTGCAGGAATATGCTAGTTGTTAATTGACAACTCCCCCCACCATATCTTCAACAATAAACTAAATACACAACTCAATCGGTATGTGCTCCATTAAATATACTGTTGGGACATATGTCCTATTGTTTTATAAATACTTAGATTTGTTTCTATACATGTGCCATGTTTAAATACTCCCACATTGGTGGCATGCTGCCATCAATGTATCTGCATGCTGTTGTAATGGCCACTGTGGGTCCATATATGCATGTGATCTGTTTGCTATGCAACTGTTCCATATCTGGTGTTTTGGGTTAGTGGGAATATCAATGCATGCTATTATACCTAATCCTGGAATGTGCTGACTATTACTAACCCACATATATTGTAAAATTGAAACACCATAGCACATTTGGGAAGGTCGGTCCCAGCAGACCCACCTGTCCCACCTCACCTGGCCATTGCTCCATGCACTAGCACATCTGGGGTCCACCCCAGGACCTCCTCGTCCTCTGGTCTTGCACCACCTTTGGGTGGAACCACTTCAGGGCATGGGGCTCAGCCTCCCTGGGAGTGGGCACAGATAGGACACTCTCACCTGTCGCCAGGTCTGGGGTGTGGTGTGTAGCGAGCTCCGCAGGGAGTTTGGAGATCTGCTATGCCAGCTTGAGGGCCGCATGTCACAACTAGAGAGTCAGCATGGCCCTTCTACTCAGCCCCCAACACAGCCACCTTTGAGGCTATGAAGGTGCAGTGGTGACTGCCCATGGGTGGGGACCTCAGTCCCGTTGTATCCACTAGGGGACTCATGGGTTTCTGATTTCCAAACACCCCTCCCCATCAAGGTGTTTACCCTCCACATGTGTTATATACTTTCCCTGTATGCTGTCTTGTCTGTTATCCTACCCAACATACCTCCCCAAATATACCTGCTATCCCTCCCCGACATCCCACTCTCACCTGAAAAAAGGGGAAATCTGCTCCCAAAAAAATAAAATCTCTCCCCATACATAGCCGTCCATTTTGCACACGTGTCCACTAGACACATGTAATCTGGTCTAACTGGCTTTACAACATATTATTGTTGTCCTCACCCCTCTCTCAGGGGTGTGAGTGTCCAAATCTATCTCCAAATTCAGTGTATATGCACAGCTGTTGTTGTAGAAGAAATGGACAGCTATGGACCTTCACTACACCCATTCTGCATATCCCTAGCAATTTTCCCTACTATCTTTTCCTCTTTGTGCCCCTTTTTCACCACTTTCTTATCAACCCTTTTTCATTTCTTTTAAATAAATTAGTGCGGGGGAAAGTAGGAGAAAGCACTTTTAAGCAGCAGTAATCAGGTTTAACCTTGTTTGGGTGGAGGTAAACAATGCCTGCACAGGTTAAGCAATTGAGAAGCTAAATTAGTATAAGAAATTGTAACCGGACGTTAGCAGTGCTTACCTCTGCGCAAACCTGCACAAACCCACTTACAACTGCTTAAAAGTGCCTTAATCGCTCTGTATCCAATGACACTTGTTCTGCCCAGCAACAAAATATACAGCTTCTGCAAGTCTTGAACCCAGGCCCCTGCACATAATAGCCAAAGTGATTTACTACTAAACCATGTTAGATATACATAACCCTGATGTTTTCACAAACATATCATTCAGCACAGTCATTCAACAGTACTGGAAATGTATTTATACATGTAGATGTGTGTGTGTGTGTGTGTGTGTGTGTGTGTGTGTGTGTGTGTGTGTGTGTGTGTGTGTGTGTGTGTATATATATATATATATATATACATACATTTATAGCTATATATGTATATATATATATATATATATATATATATATGTGTGTGTGTGTAAGCATACACATATATATATATATATATATATATATTTGTGTGTGTGTGTGTGTGTGTGTGTGTGTGTAAGCATATATATATATATATATATATATATATATATATATATATATATATATATATATCTGTATATACAGATATATATGTATAGTTATAAAAGAGAATATAACAAATACATATATGACCATAGGCACCGTTAGTGGGGGTTATAGGGCCTAAGCTAAATACATGCTGTAAGTCTTCATATCACCCCTCCCCCACAGCAAAACAGATCTGCCCTGTAATACAACACCAGTTGTTGCAAGTCTCATACCCAGGACCCGACACAACATGGGCACAAGACGTTAACAGTAATCCATCCCACCTATATGATGTCAGGTTGGAATCAAAAACATATCATGCAGTACACTCTGGCTAACATACGGTATGTACAATGAGGAAGCAATAAACATTCCAAAGATACATATACACACACACACATAAATGCAGATACATATATAGCATTTTAGAAACTAAAAATTGTAAACTTATGCTTATTGTTGCATATGCTCTTCGGTTGTTTTTTCCTGTTGCATTAACATTATCTTATGCTTATATGTACTACTCTGATACTTTAACAAACTGTTTATGTTATGTTTATCCTACTATATTTTCCTTTATTATTAGTTGTATATGTTGACATTGTATCTATGGAGCTTTTCTCCCCAGGACTCCATTGAAAATGGGCTTACTCGACCCAAAGGATTATCCTGGCAAACAAACTTCAAATAAATAAATAAAATAAATATATATATATATATATATATATATATATATATATATATATATATATATATACATAAACTCACATACACAGACAGACATGTGTATAGGGCGATACATATCTAGACGGTGCACACCATACTAACCAGCCAGTATTCCTGCAGTTGCCACCTTATCAAATGGAGAGTGTATCAGTCACCCATACAAAAGACAATTGTTGCCTGAAACATATACCCACAGAGAAGTCAAAGGATATTACACCACCACAGGTTTGCATACATAGGAAAGTTTTATTTGTGTACTGTCACAGTTGTATATGCCATATTATATCACTGTTTAGACTTTGAAATGCATACAAACAGATTAATGCAACTCTCAAGCAGATCATTTAATACAGTAATCTGAAAGCATAGCATATGTTGCTGTCCAGGCCAAGGCCTGCATGTAGTACAACAGTAAAGACAGACTGGGCCACAGGATAACAATCAATCAACAGTAAGTAATTCAGATGTATAGTCACGCAGCCTCTAACTACACTCTGTACTCAATCCCTAAGGGGAAAAGACTTAAGTTGACACAATGGCATGCATCTGTTATATAACAATGCATAACTGAAACCATCCTGATCCCACTGACAAACAGAACAGTCTGTATGGTAGTAAGCAGTAGGCCAGCAATTTTCCCAAGGTGAAATGTATGGTAATGTACATCCATATACCTTATGGCCGCTTACTACTGATATCTCTCACATATTGTAACAGCCGAGGTTATTTATGGTGCATACCCCCCATAGACTGACTTACAGGGGCATATAACACTATTACATACACTGATCTCTGGACTGCAGAAGGGCACTCATGTTTTGTGCAGATGAAGCCCACATATATATGGACCCAACCTCACAATATGTGTGGTGGCCACAACAGCACTGGAATGATGGCAGGAATGGCAGCATAACATAATCACAGGTCACTAAATAACAACCCTTTACTGCATGTCATATGGGCAAAGCCTGGTATGTAGGTGGATGACAGAGGCCAGAACACAGGCCCATGTGTGAAATAGTGTTGTCATACACTGAGCAAGTTGCTGGTGTTACAGGATAGTCTGAAACATACCCTTAGTCAGGAATATGCAGTCAGAAACACAAATGGATGTAACCATGTACTGATAGCACTCAACATACACACTGCCAGTGATATATCTGACACAAGACCTGTGTGGTGGACAGACAAAACATAACAGGCACACCTCTGGCCATC
>NC_056727.1:797833970-797851470 GCF_019279795.1 Protopterus annectens
TGTAGACCCTGTAATTGTGTACTGAGCCCCTCAAGGTGCTGTAGCACATCCCCTAAGTCTATGTGGAGCTCCCTATGCAACAGACCCTGGACCTGCCCACAGGTGACAGTGATCATGTCTGTGTGTGCCCCCAGGGGGGGAACACCATCCCCTGAGGTGGTTCCACCTGAAGGTAGTGCAGGACCAGTAGATGCGGAGGCCCCAGGGTGCGTCTCACATGTGATGTGGCCTGGTAACATGGCCAGATGAGATGGGAGAGGTGGTTCTGTTGGCAACTGTTCCCTAAGCATGCTATTGTGTCACTGTTATAGAACATACGTGGGTAGCAATAGTCCACCCAATCCCGGATCATGTCCAACACCATGCATAGATATCCCCAATAACACATAATGACAGATGTGCAGCAATCACATAGCAAATGGACCGCATGCATATATGGAACCATAGTGGCCCTTACAATGACATACAGGTGTCATTGTCTGTAAAAGGCCAGCAATGATAGTGTCTGCACAGGGAACATGGCTACAAACACAGAGCACAAAGTGTGGTACAATACGATATATGTCCCAATGGTAGGTACGCTGTAGCCATATCTACTGAGTTGTGTGAACAGTTTGTTGTCGCAGATATGGTGGGGGGAAACAGAGATGTGTATTAAGAACTATCTTAACCTTGCTATATGAGTTGCTCAGACCTGTTTCCATCTTTATGTCTTTCAGGCAAGATGTCACACAGCAGATTACCTTTCTATTCAGTGGATGAAAATGAGGTCATCTTCAACTACCTGGTACAGCACTACCAGGTGCTGTTTGGCAGGACAGCCCATGAACAGCAGGAGCAGACCGCCCTGTGGAACGATCTAGTCCACAGGTTCAATGATGTCAGCCTGCATAACCGCAGTTATGAGCAGGTCAGACATCATTGCAGCAACCTGCTTCACAATGCCCTTCAGTCTTCTGCTGCAGTCCAGGGAATCACCTCGCAATGGGGGGGAGGGGGTCATGCCATCCATCCCTTCCTGACATATGTTGAGGAGCTCCTGGCCAGCTTTGTGGCACCTGCCCACCATCACACACAACTGGCGGAGACCATAGTGGAGACGAGTACTACCCACACACTGGCAGTGGAACATGCAGATAAGTCCACAGGGCACATCAGTAGACCACCGTTGCGTATCCATCCACATCTGTACAGGTAGATCATGCATATGTGAGATGATATATATATATATATATATATATATATATATATATATATATATATATAGTCTGTTGCTGTGTAGTAGTAATAAACAGATGTGCATAAGCTGTAGTATTGTGGACTTGTACTGTTGATGTACTGTAATGCTGCACCCACCCTGTACCAATGCTACTGACATCACATCTCTTACACACTTATGTGGGTCCCTCTGGTATACCACCAAGGCAGCAGCCTTTAGCTGGTGAGTATGGTTTATGTTCATGATTGCCAATACACCAGTCATGTAATGACTATGGTATATTCCATGCATACATCTAACACACCTACCCATAATGTATGCCGTACATGTTCACGTATCGTTGCTGTTAACTGCACTGCATCACAGTGGTGAACATGATGGTGTATCTGAAGGCTATGTCAGACACCTGCAATATAACTAACATCCTGTCATTGCAAAATGTGTCCACAGGGATGAACATAATGGTGGGACAAATGGCCTACAGTAGAGACATGTGTGAAACATCATCCTTATACAATGCTACAACAGTGTATATACCAGTATTATAATGGCAACTGTTACATATCTACACTACTGCATATAATAATACTGTGGTCCACAACCCTTAAAACCTGCAATGTGGTCCCAACATGAGCAATGACTGTGTAATACTGAATCGTAGGTTAGGGCAACAAATATGGGGAATACATACCTTCACAAACACTGGAAGCATATGTGTGTACACACTCCAGATAAAATATAGTGGAAGCAGATGTTGCGGTACTGACTGTATGCATTTGTCATGGAAATGCACCTTTCAGCAAGTACACATCCCTAATCTCACACCACGTATTGGTCTGCTGTCCAAGAAGTTTGGCCATCAAATGTGCACACTTACCCTCAACAGAGGCAGCCATGGCTTGCACATATCTTACATGACATGGCATGGGCCCCATACCCAACATGTAACACCCATGAGCTGGACATGTAGCCATACCTCACCATTGCATATGCCATGGCAAACAGTGCAGTCATTTATGTGGCAAGGATGTATGGGACAGGAATGATGTAGGAAATAAACAGATGGCCATCCAATACAGATGATGTCACATGTAGCAAACTGGTCATGCAGGCTGCCTAGTAACATGTCACAACACTGAGGGGGTTGCATTAATGTCTAGCAAGTACTGGCTGTGCAGTACCCGTGTCAGCGAGTGCCTGGACTCTGCATGCATATGGCCTATGGGTTAGGGTAATCAGCTGTGACAGTTGTACCACAGGAAATATCAGCCAGGCCTCTCTATAGGTAGTGTATGCATAACAGAAGAGGTCCCCAAAAGTCATGCGTTGCAATGTGTACTGGTGTACCATGACCACGTTGGAAACCTACAGACAGTATCATGTAAGATACATGTGCTGCACAACCAATGCCTCACCACACCTCAGTCCCATCATCCCCAGCTGTACTGTGCCAGTGCCAGTGTACACCTGTATGTTTGCCATTCATTAGCTGGGACTAGGCTGTTACATGTGGTGTTCAGTGTTTGGGACACTGCAAACTGACACACGTGTAGACCATAGTTGTCAAGCATCTGCAAAAAGGCTGAAGGATGGGAGGAGGTGTCATCATGACACACCAGTGCACTGCAGCAGGGATCCTAATGATGCTACAAATGGCTGTATCTGCACACAGTCAGGTTCAGGAACTGTGACAGATGTAACCCTGACTCCACAGCAATAGTGATGGCAGTGTGTGAACTTCAAGGGATGTGCACAAGAGTTGTCCCATGGCATATCAAGGAAGAGGGCATCATATCAATAAGGGTGTGTACACTCCCCATAGCCATGGAAAAATTTGACAGTTGTCAGTGTAATCGTATCGTATTGGTCATACATGCACCGCTGATTTTGAGATCTGTAAATCAAAGATCAGGCATTCACAAATGACATCTGTCCATATATCATCCCAGGTATGTGTCAGACAAACACATAGGGGCTGTGAGCATTAGAGCAGACATAACCGACTCAGTAATACACATTCAGCAATGGTGTGTACACCTGTGAGGTATGGTGCACAGTACATGGCAGGGTGCTAAACAGGTGCACATCAATACTGTGTACATGGGTGCAGTGTTTTCCAGGGGAAAGGCCATCACCTACTAACACAGCCCATGCATCACACACATGTATACTGTTGCTATCATGGATTGATTATAGCTGCACTGCATGCTGTTGAGTACACTATGTTATGCATGTTGACAGATGGGTAATGGGAGGTCTATGTGTACTATCTTTGTGCAACTTCACCTGTAGGTGTGTGTGTGTGTGTGTGTGTGTGTGTGTGTGTGTGTGTGTGTGTGTGTGTGTGTGTGTGTGTGTGTGTGTGTGGTTATTTTGTCTGTAAGTGCAATCTGCTGGATTGGAAGGGGTTGATGCATGTAGGATGTGTGTGTGCATGTGTGTGTGTTTGTGTGGGTGTGCATGTATGCACATGTGTGATTGTGGGGTTGTTCATACGTCGATACTTCCCTTTAGAATTGTGCAGTACATGGACATGGACTGACACATGAGACACCAGGAATACTTGTCTGATATGTAATTTCAGGACAGCTGTTAGTATAATAAGGTCTGTAACATGGAACATGCATTGGGAGGGAAAGTAGACACCAGGTATATTGTTAAACTTTCAATCAGCAGAACGGTGAATGACTACCCACATATGCGGCACTACAGATACATTGGGAAATTACTAGACAACACCAGGGAGTGTAGCCATATATTACTGTTGTCCACATAATAAGTTGATTGAGCAGCAGATCTTGCATCTTCTCAGCAATAGTTACATATGACACTCCAGTGCATAACATTACTGAGTGAATGTAGTAGCCCCTAACATATGGGGGTCATGCTCACGATGTCTGGACATACTCAGCTGAACACTGGATGACAGCAGTGAGGCCTTGTAAACCTACTCCAATCAAGTCAAAGATGTAATGGAGTAACAGGTCATGTGTTGTGCTCACTTGTCTAGGCATTTAGAAGAATGATACATGAATGAGTGGTATTAATGAGTGTATGTTACCAAGTGTGATGCAGAATGGGAAACTTACATGACTAAACTTGGGACTGCCTGTAAACTCAGGGACAGGTAGGTATTATGGTGGAATTTCAGGGTGTGTGTATGTGTGTGTGTGTGTGTGTGTGTGTGTGTGTGTGTACTGTTATGCAATGCCATACAGGTCTTAAAATGCGTTTCTTGTTTTCCTCTCACAGGTGGCGAGATGGGTCAGGGTTCCTCCTGCATGCAATCTGATGTTGGTGTCCATACAGACACCAAAAATGATGATAGGTCTGTTGAGGCACAGGTGGAGTTTCAGAGGCCAAAACTGCACCATCGTTTGACATACCACTATTATCCGCCCTAACCTTGCACACAGTCACAGTGCCTATAGATACCCCATCACCAGTGGCCATAGCAGAGGAACAGTTGGCAGTTGGTGGCAGTGCACAGGAGAATGTGGTATCTATGCCTGCTGTTTCTTGACAAAGCAGGCTTAGCTGGATGTCTGGCAGGGCACCACATAGGCAGCTGTATCTGGGTGATCGTGGGAGGGCCGCTGGTCATCATGCCCCTGGCAGAAGTGCCACACTGGTACCACCAGATGCATGTTTCAGACTGTCATGGGGTACAAGCATGTATGGAACTGTACACCAAACAGGGTCTGAGGCAGCAGAGGGCTGCTTTCTCATCTGTAAGTGACAACATCCATGAACTTGCAGGTGCCCTCTGTGATTATAGCAAGGTCATGGATAGATGGTTAGGTGAGATGGTGGGCCTCATTGACCATGGATTGTCTGTACTAGAACATGTGGTGGGAGTGGGGTGACGTCCGCATGGACGTAGGCCAGCAAAACCAACATGTGGTAGTCCATGTGGATGTGCAAGGACACCAAGCTGCTCCCATAGTGGCAGTACCAGCCCCAGCATTGCAGGGGGGTGATGACCACACCAAACCACAGCAAGCCACATGCACATGGCCTTGGCAAGTCCCTGGATGGACCTGGTTCCAGCAGACATATGTCATCATCAGAGGAGAGAAGCACATCCAGGCCTGTACCTGGACGTGCCCATGGAACCCCTGGCAGGCACAGTCTGTGTATCCCTGGCCAGTGGTGGTGAACTGCATACCCTGACAGGTATGGATGGCAGCTGCCCAAGAAACACCTGTATAGGGCAGCCACATGGCAGAACTGTGTGCATGCATACCCACACACTATACAAACACACCTAGGGCAACCACATACCTACACACACCACATCACAAAGCCCATATCAGCAAATTGCACCCCTCACCCACACACATGGTGTCAAATGTGTGGCCCATCCTAGGTCTCTGGCAAACCAATAACACACCCTGTGCATATGATGATACCTGTGCCACATCCCTGTCATCCATAACATTGATGCAGGGACAGGCTAATATGGTTCTGATGCACACGGTGACTCTACTACAGTGTAACAATGTACTGCTGTGTAACATGTTGTCAGCAGTAATGTTTAATGCTTACTTGTCAGGTAGTGTAGCTGTCCAGCCATGATGCATTATAGCTGTTAGTAACATTGAGTGATTGTGGTCTCCATACCATTATCCATTTGTGTTGTAGGTGTACATGTGTCAGCAGGGTGATGGTCTGCTGTCATATCTCACAAGGGGTATGGCACTGTGGTGACACCATGGCTGTGCCATATCCTGGGTACAGTTGAACACATGTCACAGGTCTGTATAACAGTTACTGCCTGTGCCACATGGACAGGTGACCCCCTGGGACATGTATAATCAGCAACCTGAAGTATATCCCTCCACATACACGTACACTCTTACTTGGCAATGCTGGGACTAGACCCCTACCTAAGTATGTAGCGCTACTGATGTGTGTGCCTTTAATTGAACACACCACACAGTGTTTAGGATGATGTGTGTTCCAGGTTACATGTTGCATGCAGAACATCCCTAGGCATGTACAGTATGGTAATGGGGGATGTAATGGTTGTATATGGACAATACACAGTGTGACATACCATCATATACACATTAACAGACACATAACAGGCAGACACACATCTGAGGGACCTGGGCCTATCAGTGCTAACTTGTCAGTGTGCCCAATATGTTACAGGTAGGCTGCACACAGCACATGCATAACTTGGCTGGATTGTGTTATCAGTTACCTGTATGGCTGATGGTGACAGTGGTCACCTTACACTGGTACATGGGACATGCACCAGGGTTACCATGGTGTAATGACAGTGTACACAGCCCCCACAACCCACTGTGGATATTGTACACACTGGAACCCATGATGACACTCTGACATACCCACCATCACACATTGACCAGGACTGCAATACAGCCCATTGTCCATCCCAACAGTGGTGCTACAGGAATATGCATCTAATGCACATGCCACAGGCATAGTAGGGTGATGCATTGTCATGCCTCTCCTATGGGCAGCAAAATCACTATCCATAATACTGTCTGGCGATGTGTATTGTAAAAGGTGTATGTGGCCTCGGAATGCTGTACCCTATAGATATACACACATGCACACATGCACACAATTGCAAGATCTCAGTGGGTATCCCATGCCTATCAGCCCATATGTACAACAGTGTTGTGCTGGTTCTGCAAGGCTCAGGTACCCTTTAGGGAGAGGAGCATAGCAGAGTACATGTAATGTCCGGTAGAGCAGCAGCCACATCTAACTATGACAAAGAATATTGCGGTGGGTGTGAAGGCCCTCATGGTATTCCCAACTACAGGTGTACTAACACAGACACTGATATCCTCAGCAATGCACACATAGACATTTGTCAGTACTGGGATGCATTACTGCAGTTGGTCATAGGTGTGCACCTGGCTATTGTCCATGGAGAGATGAGAAGTGTAGGGGATGTGTGTACAGTGGTATCATGCCACCTGCCATGTGCCAGCAGGCAATCTATCTACAGACACCACTGTGGTGATCCTCAGGGTGAGAGTGACATGCATCAACCAATTCCCTGGGTGCCTCCTGCAAATGGCCAGTGAGGTGATCCAGTTGACATGTATGCAACATATATTACAAAACATGGTTAGTGTCTGTGTTGGAGACCTGAAACCAAGCATGTTCTGTTGACTGTAGTAGTGTAGTGAAGGTCCCTGTGGCATGTGGTGTGTACAGGGTGTTGTGTCCTATCTGTGCCAGTTATAACACAGCTGGGCAGACATGTCAGTGTCAGTCAAGCATAGGTTGCCTGTACGTATCCATGCTAGATACCTGCCATCTGCACATCTGTACAGGGACTGACAGATATCAGCTTGCCAACTAGCTATGCAGTAGGATGTATGTGTCGACAAATAGACATCTGACACCAATATGTATGCCATTACTACATGTTGGCAGCCCTCACTGACATGTGCTATACAGATGGTAGTCTACAGTTAATTTACACATGTCAGATCATTATCCAGTAGAGGATATATACTGTGACACAGCTCACACACCAGGAACATGACAGTGAGGACTCAGAGTCCATCTATGCATGCAGGGGTGCCTGTTTCCAGTACTACAATTAGCAATCTACTCTTGCTAGGGAAAGCACTGTCAACAGTAGTAACGGCATGATACACTACATGCCAGTGTGACAGCATATAACCTGGGATACTACCCTTGTATGTAACACATTCACATGGATAAGAGTGTTTTACAGGTCTTATATACTCAAGTGTCTCAGACAGGAAACCCACATGCTTTGCTACTGTAATGACAGCACAAAGAAGTATATTATGTACATGGCATTACATACACTTATTACAGATGTCATTACCCTGCTATGTTATCAGACTGGGACTTGAGCACTGTTTATCAGGGCTGCACCATGCTTAACATGTTTCAGCATTGCTGCAATATAACAGCTAAGCAGATTTGCATACTGGTAAGCCAAGCCTACACAGTGTAAGTGCCCATACATTTAACCATAGCTTAGCACCACTTAGCTTCACGCACACCAGTGCAAACGAGTTTAAAGCTGCTCAAAACTCCCTTAACCACTCTGTATCCAACACCCTTGTTCTTCCCAGCAACAAAATTAAAAGCCCTTGCAGCTCTTGAACCCAGGACCCTGTACACTACAGTCACAACAGTTAACCACTATGCTATGACAGCTGTGAAGACAGGCATTGTTTTTCCAATGTATTTGTCAGTACACATATTGAATAGTATTGAACAATTGCTGTGACTTCTACAATTGTGTAATACTTGTTAGTGATATTACTGTTGCATCACATATGTTGCTATATCTAAATATACACATATCAGATACATATGGTTTGATACATCTTGGAAGGTATATACAAATGTAATGTTTAAACATGACAAGGATATGGATATATGCATATACATATGTAGATATATGTCTACATGTACATACACATATTTTATTTTATTTTATTTATTTTACATTTGTTTACCGGGCTAGTCCAACTGGATACATGTCCATTTTCAGTGGAGGCCTGGGGAGAAAAGCTCCTCTACATTCTACTAAAACAAGTTGAAGAGAACACTAAATGCAGAAAAATACAAAATTATACAATACTTTAGAAACATACAATAGACCTGCTGCAAGATATAATTGCATTAGAGCTCAATATAAGGCTTAGCAGGGAACAGTTATTCAACTAAACAGCTAGGATACTCTATTTAGCAATAAAATGAGTTTTAAAAAAAAAATATATAGATATATTTCTGTTAAAGAAAGAGTCACGGGGACAGTTATGAAGAGGAAAATGTAGTGGGCAGGATTTGAGAGAAAGAAGTAAGGGGAAGAAAGAAGTAGATGTCAAGAAGGAAAAAAGATTAATCAGGGTTGTTACAAGAGCATAGCCAGTGATTGGAAAGGAAAAGTTTTAGTTTAGCTTTAAATAGTGGGAGTGAAGTTATGGTAGTGAGGTCTTGAGGTAGTTGGTTCCATATTTTGCCAACAGAGTTGGAGAGTATGGAGTCACCTGCTAAGTTATTTGATAGGGAAGTTTGAATAAGTATCTTGTTTGAAGAGCGTAGGTTCTTCAGATTTCTATAGGGTTGTAGGTGAGAGGCGAGCATAGGAGTGTTGTCTGGGTGATAAAGGGCTTTATGGGCAATAGCAAGTTGGTAAGATTGTATTTGGTAGGGTAATTCTAGCCATCCTAGTTTTTGAGATTAAGACAATGATGAGTCCTATAAGGAGAATCTGTAGCAAACCTAGCAATGTTGTTGTATGATGAAGCTAGTTTGTTGAGGTTATACTTAGAAAGGTTAGTGTAAATGGGAGAAGCATATAGTAGGGTAGAGATTAAGTGGGTTCTAGCTATGGTAGTTTTAGCTTTGGGAGTTAGGAAAGTTTTGATTCTATAGAGAGAACCAAGTTTTCTGTTGGTAGCTTTTATTGTAGAGTTGATATGAGTGTCAAATTTTAGTTGATTGTCAATAGTAATACCCAAGAGTTTAGTGGTTTGGTCTGGCGAAATGAGGGTACCATCATTGGATGTAAGTGTGAAGGTAATAGAAGGGGACATATGAGTAGGTGCAAAGAGCAGGAGTTTGGTTTTCTTGGGGTTGAGGAGGAGACAATGATTAGAGAACCATTGCTCTATTGTTGTGAAGGTATTTTGTGTGAGAGTGTGCAGCTCTGTCTGTGTTGGGGCTGAGGAGATTATGGTCGTGTCATCTGCATATTGAATGCAAGTTGATTGAGGAGTGGCTAGATGAAGGTCATTTATAAAAATGGAGAATAGTAGAGGACCTAAGATAGAGCCCTGAGGGACCCCTATAGAGGTTGGGAGGAGATCAGAGAGATGGTTATCCCAGAGTACTGCCTGTTTACGGTTATCCAGATAGGATACGAACCAGCTTAAGGCAGGACTGTCTAGAGAGAGGGATTTTAAACGATGGAGGAGAAGTTCATGGTTGACCATATCAAAGGCTTTTGATAGGTCTACGAAGAAAGCTGAGGAAGAGGTGTTATTGTTTCGTTTTTTGTTAATAGAGTCAGTAAAGGATAGTAGGGCTGTGGTAGTACTATGGAATGGTCGAAACCCATGTTGACAGTTAGCTAGGAGATTGTGGCTTAGTAGGTGATTAAGTAATTGTTTGTGGATACATTTCTCCATTATTTTTGCGAGAGGAGATAGTAGCGCTATGGGGCGGAAGTTGGAATACTCAGTAGAGTCACCTCCTTTGAATAGAGGGATAATATGAGAGATTTTCCACAGTGATGGAATAGTACTTTCTTTTATGGTTCTGTTAATCAGTATGGAGATGGGGTAGGCTACAGCTTTAGCACCTACTTGGAGGTATTCTGCTGGTAATTTGTCAGCTGAGGGGGTTGAGGGCTTTAGTTTTGAAGCAAGGACAATATATAAGAGGTTGGTATAGGTTTTAGTTGAAATGGAGGGGAGGGAGTTTAGGGTTTGTAGTTTGGAGGTATCAGGGCATTGTTGTTTGGCTAGCTTTAATATGGCTGAAGTAAAGAAGGTATTAAACGCATTAGCTGTTTGCAGTGGGTATTCAGGGTTAGAGCCTAGTGGATTTGGTGTGGCAACTTTGCCTGGGGATAACAGCATGTTAATAGAGGACCAAAATTTATGTGGTTGGTTAAGGGATGAATGTTGGAGCTGTGTATAAAAGTTTTTTTTATCTTGTAGAATGGCTTTTTTAGTCACATTTCTTTGTTGTCTAAAAGTAAGGTGATCAGTTATGTTTTTTGTTGTTCGCCATTTAGCCCAAGCTTTGTTCCTGCTAAGGATTAGTTTTTTGGTTTCTTTTGAGAGCCATTGGGCTGTTTTGGGTTTCATACGATAGAACGCATTGGGGCATGATGTTCTAGGATGTCTAGAAAAGTATTATTAAAGTAAGTAACAGCTTCATCTATAGGAGAGATTTCAGGGGCGCCCAATTAACTTGCATAAGTTCGTTATGAAACAGATCGGGGTCAAAGGATTTTTTGTTGCGACCTGTTCTAACTTGGATAGAGATAGCAACATTTGTTTTATGCCTGATCATATATGTTAAGGAGTGGTCACTGAGGTCATCTGGGAGAGTTCCTGTTGTATATTTTTGTTGTGGACTATTTGTTAATATCCAGTCAAGTATGGTTTCTTTATTATTAAGTTTGTTTATTCTTGTTGGGGAGTTAATGATTTGAGAGAAGCCATGTAGGTTAATGAGGGTGGTTGGGTTAGTATGTTTACATAAGTTCCAGTCAATATTAAAGTCTCCTAAAAGTATTGTTTCTTGTAGGAGGTTTAGTGAAAGCCAATTTAACAGGTTTTCTAATATGACAGAATTGTTACCTGGGGGAAGATAAGTACAGATAATATTAATTGTTTTGTGAGGGTTGAGGTGTAGTTTTGAAATAATTATTTCAGCATTTATGTCAGATGGAAGATTAAGATTTGCTTTACTTATTTGTAGTCCGGTTTTGTAGAGGACTGACCCCACCACCTTTTGTTTAAGCGGTCTTGTCTAAGGATGTTGTAGCCTGGGGAGTAATTTCATTATCCTTTATTGTAGGTTTGAGCCAGGTTTCAGTTAGACAGAGAATGTCAAACTGTTGAACATCTAGAAGAGCATGAATTAGTGGTATTTTGTTGCAAATGCTACGATATTTAATTGGGCAATGGATAGTGATTTGGGGGGTTTGGTTAATGTTGTGGATTTTGTTCTAAATATGTGGCTATTAGTAGATTGTGGGGATGGGTTGGGGCCAGGATTAGGTGGATGTCTCCATCAATTAATGAGGACATTAGTATATGGATGTAAAGTTGAGGAGGTTTACAGTGGTAGTAAACATATTTTTAAGGTTGTGAATAAGGTATTTAAAGTGAAAGAGACGGTGATATTTTGGATGAAGGTAGGAGGTCTTGTAAGTGGCATTAAGATTGCTTATGGATAGAGGTAGAGGAATTGCCAGGGTTTGTTTGAATGGAATTGTAATTGTAAAGGGTAGGGGAAGTTCGTAGCAGGTTAAAAGATAGGCAGAGGTGAGAGTAGTTAGGAGTGTTAGTAGTAGCCAAAATCTGTATTTGTTAGACATGATAGGAGATGGAGTAATAGAGTTGGAATACTTAGAAAGAGGCAAAATGTCAGAGAGTAGGTTAGTAAGTTAGGTGGGAAAGGGAGGAGGCAGTTCTAAAAGGGGGTGGAGCTAAGTGTAAGATATGATTGGTGGTTAAAAGAGAGGGGTGTGTCTATGAGGGTATAAATGTACAGGTGCTAGGGGCGGGTGAGATTTGGGGGCAGGGAGGAGAGCGGAGTGAGCCCGCAGGGCGAACGGAGCGGGAAGACACAAACGAGTAGTGAGGCCCAGAAAAAACAATCTGTGAGCTGTGGAACAGCAGGTAGGTTTGTAACAGATAAAAAGGTAAATTCAGTGTGACAAACTAAAATCTATGTAGAAGTACAGGTCTGTAGCAGTAAACTATAATAGAAGGGTGGTTAGGCAGGGTCAAGAGTGTAGAAAAAGGGAAGCAGTGAGAGAGAGGAATACAGGAGCAGGAACAATGGTATTGGGGGTTAATCGGTAAGCCAAAAGGGAGAAAACCAGGTAATAGTAGGAAGTCACCTGGTGGCCAAAAGGAATAAGTATCAGAGTTATGCAGGTAGGAAAGAGGTGAGAGAGGTGAGGAGTTAGGAAAAAGTAGATATAAATCACAGTAGTAGGTTTGGGGAGAAAATAGAATGGAGACTAGATTAGGAAGAGAAGAAGACAGGGGCTAATTGGCTGCTGGCAGTCCTGGGCAAGTAGCTAGACTAGACTAGGATACACAGGTCAGAGTTTATGGATGACACACATAAGAATAACATACTTTCACAGTCTATTTTGGAAGATGTCTTTAAGATGAGGGATGGGGTTTTGTAGGTAGAGTTCAGGTCTTCCCAGAGGGCAGAGTCCGATAGTGCCGGTGAGTACAGGGTCCACCTAGCAAACTAATTAAATAAAGACACAGAGAGAGGAAGATAGTAAGTCAAAACAGTGTAAATCAGAGAGCAATTGTCAAAAGTTAGCAATGTTCTGCTTAAACAGGTATCTAATAAACAGTTTCACTCTCAATGTAAAATGACAACTATAAGCAGTTTCTGAGTATTCAAAGTTAAAACATAAGAGCAACAGTCTAAGTAAGCATAGTTTCATATGTCACTATAGTTGAGTCAGGTTCTTAGCATAGCTTCAAAAGTTACTACTGTTGAGTCAGGTTCTTAGGATATAACAGTCAGCAACATTCAGTACGCTACTGTTGAACGAAGGACTGTAACGTTAGCCTGAGGGGATAGACACTTAGAGAAGCATTAAGTATGGGGAGTGCTCCTTAGTGTAAAGATAAATAAACATATAACTTCCCACTAAGTTAAAACAGACGCTTATAATTCCTACCCATTACAATTGCGAATTGGTGAAATTAATATAATGGCTACAACTACTAGTAAGTCGTTTTAAGCCATACAGTTATACTGATTTAAAATAAAGGTGTTTTACTACTTCGCACTACACATAGGCCACTTACAAGTCGGTGCTGATGCAGAACAAGCGCCTTATTGGTGTTCAGTAATCTAGTGAAGTAATGTATATGTACGTAGTAAATATGCTGTAGTATAGACTAAGTAGGTTGAGGTGTTCAGAAGATAGAACAATTATATTTAACTGTATGTAGAGGTGTTTCACTTAGTTGACACCGCGAGAATAGAAGCGCTGGATAGCTTAGCTATCAGACACTAATGATTAACCCTAGTATAACAAAAGGTACCATTAAAAATTCGACTAGAGACATGTGAGGACAAAAAGGCGCCAAATAATATGTAGTGCGTTTTAGTCGCGTTGTAAGATATAGTTATTAAAAACGCTACTGAGAGCGAAACGTTTGCAGAGAGGTGGAATTAGCTGCAGCAAGAGATAGTGCCTACGATGAGCCACTAAAAATGCTACCGCAAGCAAAACGCTTGCGGAGAGGTGGAATTAACTGCAATAAGAGATAGTGCCTACAATGACCCACGGCTAAATCCTGTTAAGGCACTGGTAAATATCCAGTATTCTAGTGATAACAGATATCAGCATTCCCTAGACAATATAATATATGCCTTAACCTAAGAGACGCTAGGCTTTCTATGTAGATTTAACAGACAACTGAAAAGCGCAGCATATCTCCCTGCAATACTGGTTAGAAATCACGATATAATGTTATTTGTTTATGATCAGCTAAGGATAAGTAGCGTAAGGTAACAGAATTGTAAGACAACACAGCATAAAATTGTCAGTAGTGCATTAACAATCCTAACATTGTTTCTTAGGAGGTGGAGCACAAAATACACAGAGAAGTAAGGACTTAAATATAACCAGATACAAGCTTTCAAAAGCGGCGTTAAATAAAACAATCCAGTTGAACTAATCCGTAGTTCCTATTCATAACTTTCAGTAGATAGACAGGGTAAAAACCACAATTGAGATGAACTGTAAATATATATCCTAAAACATTAAACCAGCAATCTGAAGTAGAGCATACTCTGAGTATCCGTACAGTACCTGGGTCGGGACGCACAGCAGCCAAGCTGTTAGCTAGAAAGGAAAGATGGCGTCCAGGGGTGTAGGGATATATTTATAAGGTATATATATATATATATTCACATATATGTATTTATACATTTCTGTATAGTGCATTATATATATGGCCATTTATATATCTATCTGTAGATACACACACACACACACACACACACACACACACACACACATATATATATATATATATATATATATATATATATATGCATGTACATACGTATATGTACAGATATATCTATTTCTGTCGATATATATGTAAACATCTATATACAGATATATCTATTTATGTCTATATATATATATATATATATATAGATACTTATAACTATATGCGCATATATATCTATATATCTGTATATGTGTAGACATATATAGATGTGTATATGTATATATATATATATATATATATATATATATATATATATATATATACATATATATATATATATATATATATATATATATATATATTATATATGTGTGTGTATATATATATATATATATATATATATATATATATATATATATATATATATATATATATATATATACATATATATATATATATATATATATATATATATATATATATATATATATATATATATATATATATATATATATATATATATATATATATATATATATATATTTATATATATATATCCATATATGTATGTAGATATGTATATATGTATATATATATATATATATATATATATATATATATATATATATATATATATATATTGTTGCTACTGTAACAGGGGTTATCTTACCAGACATGTTGTGTGTGGGAGGTTGCATCTGCTTTTGACATGTATGTCATCGGTTACTGACAGACATCCTAAGGACATCATAGTACAGTACCACTGATAGCACAGTAATGATCCTGTGGACTACAGCAGAGATATGACCAATATATGTCGACAGTCAGGCACTCTCTGGCCAGTCCAGAGGTATACACAGATCCCCTTCATACGAGACATGTGGACCAAGTCTGACAATGTGGATGTTAACAGCCATGTACATGGGTATATCACATAAATACTGGACTACATATGCCCACACAGTTTATGAATTCACACACTCCTGCCTATCCTGACACATAATAACTGGTGGTGCGGAGGTCACATGGCCACATACTACCCACTAATTTGCGACATACATCTGTACAGAATCCCACTGCTTTATCAGAAATACACAACAGTTATGTTGGCCCGGCAGCAGTATGTCTTGCAAATATCTGGACATAACATCACACTGGGTAATTACACTAAGCTGCTAGGCATGTAACAAAGCACTGTGCAAACTACAGGCAGACTGCCACAACACTGGCCTACATTTCGTATGGGGGAATACACATGTATCTGCAAATATAGCAGGCTCTACAGGCATGTCACAGCACAGAGTAACAGACACCTGTGTGAAAATGCATACCCACAACCAATGTGAACACAGCCACAGCCACATATGGTACGCAAGCATAATATTACACTATATGGACTGTCTGATCAACACCATCCTCATATGTGCCACTCACATACTAACCCTACATATACTGGTTCATGACACAGTGTGGTCCAATGCCTGTCTGTGGTATGGGATACATGTGTGTTTGGCCCTACAAACATGTGTGCTGATGGGGTAACATACACTGGAGCAGCATGTAACATCAGATAGAACAGGACCAAGAACAATGACATCTACCACAGTCTGTACACAGGCCAGGGTACGAATTCGCAATACACATCCTGTCAACAACCACCATAAGTACGCGGACCCCACTACTGTACACACAACCACAGAATGCCCAGGTTATGTTCACAGAAATAACCCCTACTATACATAACATGTCTAGCAGCTTGATATTTGACTGGCTTGTTATCAGGTATGATGTCAATAAATAATGGTGTACAGAACATATGCACCTCTTACTGCATGACATATGTACAAAGGTTGACACATTTGTGGCTGGAGCCACAAACATTGGGCCAATATTGGCATGTTGCTGTTATACCCTCATGCATTTACTGTTGTAACAGGGTTTGTTGTGACATATGTCCTATGAGGGATATGTCAGTAACTGTCATGGCTGTCACCATGTAATGACCGCAAATCCTCTGACTATGTTTCTGCAGTTCTAAGATAGGTGACCTGTGAGTAACACAAGAAACATAAGACTCCAAACACTGCCCAGTCTGCAGACAACCCTACAGGTGGGAGTTTCCTCAAACACATAACACTGTCATGATGGGTATTAAATCATGTAGACCAGCCATATCCACAAAAACCCTGTTAAACCAACATTACTCCAAATGCAGAAGAGCAACAGCTACATTTTGTAGTCATGTCTGGAATATCCCCCTCCTGTTTGTTGGCCTGCATCCACAGTGTATGTTGTTAGAGGTATATCCCAATACCATCTGTGATGCTGTTTGCCAAACACCGACATGAGGTCCTGCTCACAGTGAATGTAAAGGCCCAACACCCACATGATGTTCCTAGGTATAGGAGTGTGTTTCCATGCAATTGGCTATGGGAATGTTACCACAGCTGTTCAATTGCAATCAGCTAGTGGGGGACTGCAATTCATGCAGAGGCCATCAGCTGATCATGAGCATCATTTACAAAACACAAGCTGCTGCCTAAGCAAAGCAGGTGTACTT
>NC_056727.1:797856470-798057257 GCF_019279795.1 Protopterus annectens
CATAACATACATTGGCAGT
Organism: Protopterus annectens; assembly: GCF_019279795.1. Taxonomy (NCBI): domain Eukaryota; kingdom Metazoa; phylum Chordata; order Ceratodontiformes; family Protopteridae; genus Protopterus; species Protopterus annectens. The sequence goes on from NC_056727.1 coordinate 797,856,490, forward strand.
ATGGTTGAGACATAGGTCTTTGCCAGAGGACTGTAGGGAATTTGGTAGTGATGCAGGCCAGCTGTAGCAGACTGTTTAATTCTGTCACTCCTACAGTCACAGACTGCAATACACTATATTCCCCTGGGGTGACAGGGTAGGTGTGCAAGGTATTCATGCCAATACTTTCTGTCAGTATTGATCCAGTGGTGTGGATGCTGGCAGGGTGCTGCTTAGAGCTAGGGACACACCCGCATGGGACACCTGCACTGCATGCTGCATTTTTTTTGCTATTGCCATACACAGGTGGGGGTCATATTGTACTCATTCCCAACAGCAGGGATAAGACCGGACAGGTACCTGTGGGTGGTGGTGGGGTGAGCTGGGTGCATGTGTGCTATGGACACTGCTTGCATCTGACTCACAGATATGCATGGGGCATTCCACCTATGCTGGCTTGTGCAGGGACATCAGTTGTTTCTCAATACTTCATTCCTATGACCTTTGTGGTCTGCCAATGTTCGGTCAGATGACATCGGTATTCCCTACTACAAGCCCAAATAATGTGCTGCAAACTTCTATGTACAATTCAAAGGGTGTGTTCATTTGACAGTTACATATTATACACTGACTGGGGTACTTCCCCCTGCTTGCATATCTGGGCCGACATTCATGCCATGTCCATTTTTCAGATGGTGACTCATATTACTTCCAAACATTTACTATGGCTTACTGCTGGAATGTGTTTTGCTGGGAAGCATTGTGTTTGGCACTGCAGTTGTGAAAACTTGGCCCTGTCATTGGCAGTACTGGGCAATGGTCACCAGGACAAACCTCACCATGCAAACCTACTGACCACTCTCACACAATATACAACACACACTAACCTAACACACACACAGACCTGCATATTGTACACATGCTACAATCTATCCTGCTTCCTTGTCCAGCTCAGGTAATCTGTGGTCCACTATTATTATACCTACACATACATGTTACTACATTTCTACATAGGATGGGGGGCACACCTGACTGTTACTACATTTCTACATAGGATTGGGGGGGCACACCTGACTGTTACTACATGTCTATATAGGATTTGGGGGGCACACCTGGCTGTTACTACATTTCTACATAGCAATGGGGGAGCATACCTGACTGTTACTACATGTCTACATAGGATTGGGAGCACACCTGACTGTTCATAGGTTCATAGGTAGGTACTAGGCTATCAACCCAAGGGCCTAAGTAAGCCTAGCCAACAAGGTTCCCTGGCTTACGCCACCCAAGAAAGTTAATTTCCTGTGCCCCTGTCGAGCAGAGCCACAGAAGTGATCCCCAGGCTGCATTTCCTATTTCCCATCCATTCATCAAGATTTTTCTTGAAGAGTGCTAATGAGGAACTTTGTTTAACATAGATGGGTAGCTTGTTCCAGAGTATAGGAATTATCTGGGACAGGAATCTATCTCTCCAGTATGTCCTGTTTATTGTGATGACAAGGTTTAGGTCCCTAGAGAATGTAGCTTGGAGGGATTGGGATTTCTTTAGGTGTAGCATGTCCAACAGCTCTGGGTTTAACATAGCTTTATATGTTAGGCAGAGATCTCCTTGGAGTAGATGATATGCTACAGAGTATAGCTGGAGTTTTTTGAGATGGTCAGTGTAGGGCATCTGTTTGAGGCCAGTAATCCTCTTTGTGAGGTACGTCTGTGGCTTTTCCAGCTGCTCCAGATGTCTTGTGAGGTACATTCCAAAAGGGGCGTTGTACTCTATAAAGGGTCTAATGAGTGCTGAGTAGAGGGGAACAATGATCTCTTTTTTGCTGGATGAGAACCCTTTTATGATGAGGTGTGCCACATAGAAGGATTTCCTGACTACTGTGGTGATGTGTTTATCAAAGGAGAGACTACTGTCCACCTGGGTCCCAAGGTGTCTTATCACACATTTGGCATTAAGTAGACTGCCATTTATGTGGTAGTCCATGGGTACAGAGTTTTTACCAAAGGGGATGACAATGCACTTTATGGCATTGAGCTTGAGGCCATGGCTCTAACACCAGGCATCTGTCTCAATGAGGCCCTTCTGTAGGATGTCCACATCATTTGGGAACTTGACTATGGCTCCTAGTTTGTAGTCATTTGCAAACATCATTAGCCAGTGGCCTTCTGTGTTAGCCTGTACTTCAGAGAAGTAGATACCAAAGAGGAGAGGTGCCAGGACTGAACCCTGTGGTAATCCACTTGTCACTGGTTTGAAGTCAGATTTGGAGTCTGCAACTTTTAAAGTGAGGGTTCTGTCAGTGAGCCAGTTGGCAACCCATCTTGTGATGTAGGGATTTATACCTAATTTAGTGAGTTTAGCTATAATTCCAGAATGGGGGATGGTGTCAAAAGCCTTGGCGAGGTCAAGATAGACTGTGTGAACCACCTTACCCTCGTCTACGGCTTTGGTGACTGCCTCAAAGAAGTCGATCAGGTTCAGAAGGCATGATCTGCCTTTCACAAACCTGAACTGGGTGGGGTCCAGAGTTTGGAGGTTACCAATGTTTTTGTTTATGAGTTCCATGATGAAACGTACCATGGCCTTGCAGACCAGGCTCATTAGGCTAATAGGGTGATAGTTTTCAGGATCAGTAATGGCTCCCCCTTTGTGGAGTGGGATAACTGTTGCTGTGTGCCATTCAGTGGGCACAAAGCCTGATGTGAGACTATGTTTGAACATGGTGCTTAGGTGGGGAGCCAGTTCATTCTGAAGTTCATGTAAAACACAGCCTGGGATGTTGTCTGGTCCCATGGATGCTGTTTTTTTGGTTTTAGGGAATGCAGCTTTTACCTGCATAGATGTGATTACAGGGATTCTGCATTCTTTCTGTATAGATATAGACCCTTTAGGGGGTGAGAGGGGGGTAAAGTTAGCCCTGTCCCTATCTGCCAGGATGTTGGCAATATCAGTTGGTTCTGTAATTTTTGTGCCATTGTGCTGTAACTCAGAGCAGATCTGGGTGTTGCTATTGAGATTTGTGACATAGCTATAGAATGCTTTGTGGTTGTCCTTAGAATCAGTGGTGATTTTGTTTTCATAGCTAGCTTTGGAGTATCTTATAAGGGATCTCAGATTCTTACTGAGGCTGACCAGGGAGGTTCTCCACTCATGGGATTTTACTCTCTTTTGCAACAGTTTCTTCCTTCTGTTGTAAAGTTTGTTTATGGCAGGGGACCACCATATTGGCTTCCTCTTTTTGGAGGATAGCATCTTGGTTCTGTTTGGGATAGCATAATCCAAGCACTCGTGTAATTGCTTATAGAGTGCATTTGTATAAGATTCAGCAGTCATAACTGTATTGTCCATCGGCATGGGTGTCATGAAGTTCACCACTTGAAGCATGAAGTTGGCTTTGGAGAAATGGTTTACTGTGGTTCCCTTAATGTTGGGTGGGAGCAAGATGCAGATATCTAGGGTGATTAGCTTATGGTCAGATCTGACCAACGAGGAGTTGACTTCAGGTGTGGAACACCGGTCACTCATGTTGGTAATGATTAGGTCTAGGATATTGTTGCCCCTGGTGGGGGTCTGGATAAGTTGATCCAGGGCATTGGAATTTATGAATTCCAGAAAGTGTTGAGCGAAGGAGTTGGTACATGAGTAGTTTTCCCAGTTAATGGTAGGGTAGTTGAAATCACCCATTATTAGGGTGTTTGGCTGAACCCTAATATTTTCCAGTATATCAAGAAAAGTGGAGTGGGAATCCTGGGGCATGGTGGGGGATCTGTAGCAAGCTACAATTTGGATTGCAGTTTTGCCCAGAGTTAGTTGCACTTGGACAACCTTGGATGCATTATGCTGCATAACTAGCCTGGAGGTGTGGATATCCTTAATGAATATGGACACAACTCCACCTTTGGTGTCCTGGTCCAGTTTAGATGGCCGGAAAGTATGGTATGAGTTATAGCTTGGTAATGCAGGGGTGCTCTCTAGAGCCTTGAACCAGGTTTCAGTCACTACACAGATTTCGATGTTCTCCATTTTAAGGAGTGCCTCGAGTGAGAGCATTTTGAGATTTAGACTTCTAGCATTGAGTAGCATTACCCTCAGTTTTTGCTTGCCTGTTCCTCTTATGGTGGTGAATTTGTCTTTTGAACCTTGCCTAAAAAAGGCACTATAGGGGCAGCAAGAGCCTTAGCCAGTATCCGGAACCCAAGGGGCGACAGGTGCAGGCCATCTCTGGCAAAGCATCGCGGTCTGTCGACCATGTCATCCAAGGCAGACAGCTACTGGATCCTCTTAGAATTACACCAGAAGCTTGGCCAATTGTTGAAGTCAATCATTTTGTCCTTATACTGCGGTATCATTCTGGGTGATGGCAGGATGCTACTCAGGGCTCGGGTCATACCTGCCTGGGCTACAAGATCGGAGAGCTTTTCCATGTCCCTTTTCATGTAGTCCAGGGAGGTACATCGCAGGTCATTCACACCAACATGGACAATGGCAGAATTATATTTGCACTTGTTGTGGAGTGACCTGAGTGCATGGGTTATGTGGCAAATCCTGGCACCCGAGAGGCAGCTGACAGTAACCTTCTCCTTGTTTAGCCTGATGAGTGGGACATCAGTGTGTCTGACTATAGAGTTATCTATGATTAGTGTGTTGGGTACACTGGTTTGCGTTATGGGCTGTGGTTTATTGGCACACTGAGTCTGTGGTCTATGTGTCATTTGGGTTGTGTTGGGGGTGGAGATTGCTTGTGTTTCTGCTTTGGAGGACTCTGTTGCTTGAGCAGATTATTACTGAGAGCCTCTGCAAATGTTTTTGTGTTTCTATGTGTGGATTTTGGTGATGTAGGTTTAGTGGGACTATGTGTTGAGTGTGGTGTGGTGCAAGTGTTTACCTTCTCCTCTTGACTGTCAAGTTCAGTCTTGGTTGGAGAGAGCTTTACCTCCAGTTTGGCTAGATAAGTGCATCTCTCATAGGTTGTGGTGTTGGGTGGTAGGAGGAGATGCTTGTCTGTGTACATGAGGCAATTGCTACATTGTATCAAGATGCCCAGATTCATCAGATAGACAGGAGAGAACACTGGGAGTTGACCCTTGGACCTGCCTGAATAAAAAAACTACATTCGTCTAGGCAAGTGAGGAAAGTGCATATAAGAGCTGTTTTTCTCTAAGCAAGGAAAGTAAGTACAAAAATTGTTTTCCTGTAGGTAAAGGGGAAGGTTGAGTGCTGTAGTAATTTGTAGCCTATTTAGTGCTACCAACAAGTGCTGAGGATGAATAAGCAAATTCAAGTGCTAAAACTAAGAATCTGTACCTGGATCTTGTGGTAGATAGGCTACTTAGTGCTTACCACTCCCACTGATAAGCTAGAATGCTTCCCTCCAACACAGAAAGGCTTGGTGGGCTCAGAAGCTTACAAACAGTCCTAGATGCAGGAAATCTGTATCTGAACTAGATTAGTTACAGGAAAGGTGGGAAACAAGTGCAAATGTGGGCTTTTAAACCAGAAAGTTGAAATAGATGGAAAAACTGCCCAAACGGCCAATAAACTACAATTTCTGGACCAGAAACCACTCTTGTGGTAGATAGGCTACCTAGTGCTTACCACTCCCACTGATAAGCTAGAAGGCTTCCCTCCAACACAGAGTCTTGAGGGGCTCAGAAGCTTACAAACAGTCCTGGATGCAGGAAATCTGTATCTGGACTATACTAGTTACAGGAAAGATGGGAAACAAGCGCAAATGCAGACTTTTAAACCAATAAGTTGAAAGAGATAGAAAAACTGCCAAACGGCCAATAAACTACAATTTCTGGGCCAGAAACTAATCTTGTGGTAGATAGGCTACCTAGTGCTTACCACTACCACTGATAAGCTAAAAGGCTTCCCTCCAACACAGAAAGGTTTGGGGGACTCAGAAGCTTACAAACAGTCCTGGATACAGCACATCTGCATCTGGACTAGACTAGTTACAGGAAAGGCAGGAAACAAGTTTAGAAATGTTTTTTTTTTGGAAAGTGGAAAGGGAGAAAGGAGAAACTGAAGAAAATTCAAAATTAAGGACCTAAGTGGCTTGCCCTTCACAAATGTTTTCTCTGTATTAGGTAAAATGAGCTAGTGACACTAGACTGGAATTGAGCTGGGATAGAGCTGAACAGATGGGACTGGTAGGAGTGTCTGAAGTCAAAATAAGATCTCACTGTACTCAGTTGAGTGACCAAATGAGATAGATCTAGGATGAGTGTTCAAACACAAATTTACCGGAGGAGCAGGCAATTCCAAAGCCACCAAGATTAATACCACAACAAGAACAGAGAGGGCAGGCAGGAAAGTAACTGCAGAGACAGAGAGAGACCACAGTATTCTATGAAACAATTAAATATAAAAATAAATAACTACAGAGAGATACAGACCACAATATGCAATGAAACAATTAAATACACAGAAAATTAAATGCAGTACAATCTTTAACACTGCAAGTTTGTACTTAACTCAGCTAGTAATGCAGTTGATTGTAGGTATGTAGCAGAAGCCAAACAACTCAGATATTGAGGAGTAATACATTCAAAGATATGTGACTAACACTTATAAATACAGATAAATCCTCTAGGCTAAAACTTTAGCACTGAATATCAATGAAGTGAAGCACAATGGCCCCCACTAACTGCAGAGAGAGAGAGAGGCCACAGTATTCTATGAAACAATTACATAGAAAAGTAAATAACAACAGAGAGACACAGACCACAATATGCAATGAAATAATTAAATACACAGAAAAATAAATGCAGTGCAATCTTTAACACTGCAAGTTTGTAGTTAATTCAGCTAGTAATGCAGTTGATTGTAGATATGTAGCAGAAGCCAAACAACTAAGATATTGAGCAGTTACTACATTTCTACAAAGTATTGGAGGGGGGCACACCTGATTGTTACTACATTTCTACATAGGATTGTGGGGTGGGGGCCACACCTGACTGTTACTACATTTCTACATAGCATTGGGGGTGGCACACCTGACTGTTACTACATGTCTACATAGGATTGGGGGGGCACACCTGACTGTTACTACATGTCTACATAGGATTGGGGAGGCACACCTGACTGTTACTACATTTCTACATAGCACTGGGGGGGCACACCTGACTGTTACTACAGTTCTACATAGGATTGGGGGTCCCACCTGACTGTTACTACATTTCTACATAGGATTGAGGGGGCACACCTGACTGTTACTACACATCTACATAGGATTCAGGGGACACACCTGACACCTGTACACATTTGCTATGACTATACTGGTATTTCAGGTACTCCATTTCATTCTGTATTCTAACCTATCATACTGACTAGTGGCATATCAGTGTACTATAGGCCTTAGGTTTGATTGACCTACATTTCGGTTTCTGACTTCTTACCCTTCAGAACTAACATCCCACTGCCTGTCCTGTTGTAGTCTGTCTGTGTAGGTCTGGGGGGGATGTTCCCCATAGCCATAAAAACAGAGGCCTTAGCACAGACTTTGTTTGTGTTTGTCTACACCTGTCCTGCTGGCTGAGACTGTCATTGGGTATGCGAGCATCCCTGACTGGCATGTGTGTGTCCTATGGACACACATGTGGTCCAGCACATTTCCTACAGTGAGTTTTGTCACCTTGTCTAGTACTGGCTACTATGGTGACACCAGTATTTGTTACAGATTTCATCCTGCCACTATAGGTGTCTACCATCTGCTGGCATCCCATTCAACCACCCGATTCCCTTGCATATTCACATCCATACCATAGATACAAGTAACAACACATACTACTCCATTCGGCAATTGGTAGGGAGAGCGACTTACCTTGTGGCTGTGCCAGTATTGAAGATGATGCTGGAGGGCCGACTATGTCGGGTGCACATAGTACACTCTGTATACATGGTTAAGCACAGGTAGTGTCCTGTTTGGCATCCCTTTTACTGTATGTGCGAGTCAGAGAGAGGTGTCATTCCCTGGGTCCCTACTGTGTCAGAGTATGTGCTATGCATTGCCTCTTTGCCAAGGCCTGGGCATACTGAGCATGCCTCCTTCTGCCTACTGGGGCAGGCTCATGTTGTTTCTTCTCTGAGTCACTCTGCCCCTTTGCAGACCTTGACAATGGTGGGGGGCTGTGTGGCCCTGTCCCATGCTGTTCCTGCTGCAGCTGTTTCCACAGGATCATATTGTATAGCATGGCACATAAGATGACAATTTGGGTACATGTAGCTGGTGAGTACTGCAAGGCTCCACTGGATGTGTCCAGGCAGCAGAACCATAACTTAAGCATCCCAAACACATGCTCTATTATGATTCTGGTCTGTGCGTGTGCCTCATTATGGAGTTCTTGTTCGCGTGTGTGTGCATTTCTGATAGGTGTCATCAGCCTCGGCTCCAGTGCGTAACCAGCATCCCCCACTAGGTGACCATAAGGGATGTCCCCATTGGCAAATCTCTGGTACAGCTACATCAGATGCCAGATGTGGGAGCCATGATAGCTTCCAGGGCAAGCAGCACACACATTCATTATAATGCCCTTGGCATCGCCCACGACCTGGAAGTTGATGGAGCGGAAGCCCTTGAGGATGATGTAGACCCTACCCCGCTCATTGGCTGGTGCTTTGATGCATATGTGTGTGTAGTCTATAGCACCCCTACCTCAGGGTATTCTGCTATTTGGTGGAAGAGATGCATATTGGTGGCCAACACCTCACAGAAGTTGGGGAAATATATGTGCTCATCGGCATGTGCTGACATGGCATCCAGGAATTGGTGGAGCACCCTGGATGCTGATGCCTGTGAGAGCCCCATGATATCCCCAGTTGGCCTTTGGAAGGTACCTGTGGCTACTATTCTTAGGCCTACACATACCTTGGTATCCACTGAGATGGGTTCCCCTCTGTTAGTTCTGTGTGTGAGGTGTGGCCGGCACAGCTCAACAATTTAATGTATGAGGTCCCTGTCCACCCTATAGTGCTCAACTATCTCCATCTCATTTAGCCCCTGGTAGGTTACCTTGGGCTTGTACACTCTTCTCCTTCTCCTCACTGTGGGTTGGACGACAACATTCTCATCCTCACCATCCTCAGCCTCTTCCACATGTTGATGTATGATAGCTGCTGCAGCCCCTATCATTTTGTTGCTTTTGTTTGTTAAAATGTCCCCACTTGTGTACACCGGTGGTGTAGAGTTTGTGGGAAAAACCAGAGGGAAAGGTGTTTGCATAGTTTATAATGGTGTGCTGGGTTGGGCTGGGCTGCTGCCTGAGTAATTGGCTGATTTTGATACATTTCACCTGCCAGCTATGCTAGATCTCCTAGATTACCTTCCTACTGCAGTTTTCCCTTCCCATTGCCTTCCTGTTTAAGCCCGGGGGTGCGCTGCACAAACACAGTGCTCAGATATGCATGGAACTGCTATTTCCTGGTTTACTTTTTTTTCCTTTAAAACACGGTGAGTGGCATGCGCACCCGTTTAGGCAAAGTAAAGAGTGCTAGGCATTTTGAGACACACCCCCTTGCTTAGCTCTGCTAAGCTAAGGGCAAACCTGAGCCACAGGGCTCCAATAAGCTTGCAGTATGCCTGACACACCCCCTATGATGTCAGCTAACTCTTAGGCTTGCAACATGGTATTCCTGCACTAACACTGTTGGGTGCTGGCTACCATTGGTGGGAAATCTGAGATTCAGTATCATTCCCCTCATTTGCATAGGATTGCCTGCTAATGCATAGTTGCATGTCCCACACTGAGCCTTCCTCCTTAGCAACCACTATTCACTGGATATGTTGTATTTTGCCTGATATTGAGTATAATAGCAAAATAGTGATTTTGGATACAATGCTTATTTCATTTTTTTTTATTTTTGGCCAGATCCCATTTGCATGCCACTGCCCTACGCTTAAACAGCTGAAATCGCTTAAAAAAATAAGTTATTTTTTGTCAACTGTTTTCCATGCCAGTGGCATGCTTTACACATACTATACACCATTTATTTGGAACAGTCATGGCTCCATTTCTGCACACTACATTAGTCCTGCATGGCCGGCTGACAGCTTACTGGATCAGAAATTAATCTCATTTTCATGGTTTTCACATGGAAATGGTGTAATTTGCATACAGGAGCTGTGTCCATACAGGAATAGTGCAGGAGCGCTCATGCACTTCCCTGGAGCTTATTCCTGATTGCACGGTGGCCATATTGCCTCCAGCAGCTCCTGCACTATTTCTGAACACAGTGCAGAGCTTGCTGAATCCGGGGGAATATCTGCTTGTTGTTTGAGACATTAGACTGTGTTTGCACAGAGGTGAGCAATGCCAAAATGAGACAAGTAAAGCTCAACATGTGTTAGTCTTGTAAAAATTGTTTATTAGATTTCATAATTAAAAGATAAATGCGGGACTTGAACCATTACTATATACTATAAGCTGTGTTTTTCTTTGTGTTTACCAGCTATGCTGTACACACACTTTTGATTCATACCTGTAATTTATGCTATCTTTATCATAGAAATAACATCCACTAATTTTAATGTATTTATCTTTTTCACTATATTTGGGATAAGCCATGTGCCATGCAAATATTAATAAAAAAAGAAAAGGAAACATATACATTACAAAATACATTTAACACACCTTACAGATGTTTGCACAACTCTGGATTTGAACTGGCATATTAATGAACCTACAAAATATACTAGGGGTGCCTTATCTCTCTTTGCCACATAAACAGCTTTGCAGCAGAAATGTTAATCATTGTGCATGCAAGCAAGTCCCATTTCCTCCACAGTGTTAACAAGACATATACATGTGTACACTTTTGCTTGTTTGCACATTTGTTGCTTGCATATTTATTGCAATGAGTGATCACAAAACCATTTATGAGTACTGTTTGCACCAATACAGCTCTTTCTTCTTTCTGTTTTGTGTTTATTTTTCTTTTATTTATGCTGTACTCTCAGACATGTAGTCTGTTGGGCATTTTGTATCATTGTCTTTTAAATGTATGATAGATACAATTATATGACAGCAAAAATCAGTTTTCAGCAAAGGCAGGAGAATTTGGCTATTAGTGAACACAACTGAGAATTGTGTGCTGTTCACTTCTTTTCAAAGCTTATTCCAGTTATTTCTATACTTTATAGGTGTATCCTGGTTGTCACACCCAATGCACATTAGTTAGTCTGAATTGCTGTTGTGTCTTCCTTTTCCCTCCCACTAATCATTCACAGTTGCAATCCATTAGCAACTAACAGTGAGGTAGTATTTACACTAAGTTTACACATGCTACACAAAGTCAAAAGTTTGGAAATCAACAATTCTAATGAGTTTACACCTCATTTGCATCTTCACCATGCTCAGCGACTGGCATCTAAACTATAAAAAGATACCTATGTAGCTAAGGCACTATGATGGCTTAGTGGTTAACTACTGTGACTGTAGTGTACAGGGTCCTGGGTTCGAGCCTTGCAGAGGCTGATTACCTGGTTTAAAACTCACATTTGCACGGTTTTGCGCCAGTATATAACTCCGCACAGCTCTTCGTGGTGTCCTGCAGAGTGATACAGGCAATAGAGAGACCCAAGAGAGACTTTTCCAGATTTAAGTATTTTTTTCTCTGTTTTTTTGCTCCGACTGATTTTTTCTGCCTAAAAAGTGAATTTATAACTGATCTGTACTTTAAAAAGTTTAAATTGAATTTGCCTTCTGCGTTTTACAGATTTTGCACTTGTTTTATATCAATTTAAGTTGTTTTTGTATTGTATAACTGTTGTAGGCTACACACTAAAGTGCGCTAGCCTGTTTATAGCATTTACAGTGTTTTCTGTGTTTTTCTGCTGTTTCCTGAAAAAAACAAAAACAAAAAAATATTCTCTTTTCCCACCTTTGCTGAACTAGATTAGCCCAGATTTCAGGTTTTGCTGAATTCCGAACTGTGGTATAGGTTCCTGTGTTGCCCATATCCTTACTTGGATAGGAGGAAGATTCTCTGCTCACCAATGAGAGTGGGGAGCTTTGAGCAGTCTATCTGTCCCTGGAGGAGTGGTCTCAGCCCAGAAACTTGTAGCTTATTTGCCGTTTTGGGTGTATTCCTATCTCTTTCAGTTTCCCTGGTTTAAAACCCGCATTTGCGCAGTTTTGCGCCAGTATACAATTCCGCACAGCTCCTTGTGGTGTTCTGCAGAGTGATACAGGCAACAGAGAGACCCCAGAGAGATTTTTCCAGATTTAAGTATTTTTTTCTCTGTTTTTTTCCTCCGACTGCCTTTTCCCGCCTAAAAAGCGAATTTCTAACTGATCTGTGCTTTAAAAAGTTTAAAATGCATTTGCCTTCTGCTTTTTACAGTTTTTGCATTTGTTTTATATCAATTTAAGTGTTTTTTGTATTGTATAACTGTTGTAGGCTACACACTAAAGTGTGCTAGCCTGTTTATAGCATTTACAGTGTTTTCTGGGTGTTTTTCGGCTGTTTCTGAAAAAAAAAAAAAAAAAAACAAAAGAATTCTCTTTTCCCACCTTTGCTGAAATAGATTAGTCTAGATTTCAGGTTTTGCTGAATTCCGGACTGTGGTATAGTTTCCTGTGTTGCTCATATCCTTACTTGGATAGGAGGAAGCTTCTCTGTTCACCAGTGAGAGTGGGGAGCTTTGAGCAGCCTATCTGTCCCTGGAGGAGTGGTCTCAGCCCTGAAACTAGTAACTTATTGGCTGTTTTGGGTCAATTCCTATCTCTTTCAGTTTCCCTGCTTTAAAACCCGCATTTGTGCAGTTTTGCACGATTTTGCTCATAGCGCAGCATCGGACAGTGCCACTTAAACGGGTTTAAACTATTCCCGGCTCCACAAAGTCTGCTCTTCAATTTTTCCCTTAGAACTGTTCTAAATCTCAAAGTAAGCACTCTATTTTCATTCTAAAGCCCTGCAGTTGCTCGTATAAGTAATCTTATAAGTAAGCACTAATAAACTAAAACACTACACCCTCTTATACTCCCTTTAAGTACTTGGCTCCCTATTGGTCCTTTTTGATCAGTCAAAAAGTAGTTCCTTATACTATTCTGGCATGTCCAAAAGTCAGTTTTGGGTTTACTCTCCAGTCCAGCTGGTGAATCTGAGAATCTTGAGGCAATGTTACAACTGCCTTATGTACACAGACCACCCTCTCCTCCTCCCAACAAGCTCAAATATATGTGAAAGATGCAACTATATAGCCAAACTGGAGGCTGAGCTCTCTCAACCCAGTACTGGTGCAGTCAGTCAGGAGGAGAAGGTAACCACACACACCGCAAATCCAGTCTCACATAGACCTATCGCAACAGCAAACCAAACACATAAACACACAAAAACATACTCGGAGGCTCTAAATAAAAATCTGCTCAAGCAGCAGAGACCTCCAAAGCAGACATCCAAGCAACTGCTACCCCACAACAATACCCATGTATCACATAGTTCACAAAGTCAGTGTGCCACACAGTCACAGCTCTTAAGGCTAAACAACACACCTAATACACTTGCAATAGGTGACTCTACTGTCAGACACACTGATGTCCCACTCACCAGGCTGAACAAGGAGAAGGTCACTGTAAGCTGCCTGTCGGGTGCCAGGATCCACCACATAACACAAGCACTCAGGTCACTCCAAAGCAAGTACAAATATTACTCCGTCATTGTCCATGCTGGTGTGAATGACTTGAGACGTACCTCCCTGGACTACATGAAAAGAGACATAGAGGAGCTCTCTGATCATGTAGCCCAGGCTGATATGACCCTGACCTTGAGTAGCATCTTACCCTTACCAAGAATGATACCACAGTATAAAGACAAAATGATCAATTTTAACAATTGGCTAAAGTATTGGTGTCATTCAAAGGGGATCCAGTGTCTGTCAGCCTGGGATGACATGCTCGACAAGCCATGTTGCTTCGCTAGGGACGGCTTGCACCTGTCACCCTTGGGCTTTCGAATATTGGCTAAGGCTCTTGCCACCCCCATAGTGCCTTTTTTAGGCAAGGCTCAAAAGACAAACCCACCTCCATAGTCAACACAAGGAAAAAGAAACTAAGGGTAATGCTGCTCAACGCCAAAAGTCTAAACCTCAAGATGCAAGTACTCAAGCCTCTCCTCAGTATGGAGAATATTGATATCTGTGCAGTAACAGAAACCTAGTTCAAGGCTCCCGGGAGCACCCCAGCACTACCAGGTTATACCTCATACCATGCTTTTCGGCCCCAAAACTTGGACCGAACCACAAAAGGAGGGGGAGTATCCATATTCATCAAAGATACCCACACCTCCAGGTTAGTGGCACTGCACGAAGCATCGGAGACCATCCATGTGCAACTAACAGTGGGCAAAACTGCCTTTCAGTTTGTAGCCTGCTACAGACCACCATCCCAAACTCAGGAAACCCACTCAGCTTTCCTGAGAACACTGGAGAATATGAAGGTCTCTCCAAACACCATCATATTGGGTGACTTCTACTACCCAAACATAGACTGGGAGCACTACTCAAACCTCCAACACCCTCGCCCAACGGTTCCTAGAATTTATAAACTCAAATACTATGGAACAACTGGTCACCACTCCCACAAGAGGGAAAAACATATTGGACCTGATCATCACCAACATGGGGACTCTATGTTCCATACCAGAGGTATACCCATCATTGGTAAGATCTGACCATAAATTAATCTCACTTGACATCCATATCCCATCCCCACCCCCAGCCAAGGAAACCACGGTGAAGAACTTCTCAAAAGCAAACTTCACACTTCTCAAAACTGAGGTGGAATCCTTCAAAGCCCCCGGACCAGTGGAAAATATGGCCCAAACCGCAGAATCCTTTACAAACGCATTCTATGGACACCTACAGGAATGCATGGATCGTGCTATCCCAAATAAAACCAAGACTCACTTCTCCAAAGGCAGGAGACCTGTCTGGTGGACCCCAGCCATAAATAAGCTAAACAACAGAAGGAGGATGCTACTACATGATAGAGCAAAATCCCAAAAAGGGAATGCATCTCTGATCACTACTAGCAAGAAACTATGATCCCTCATAAAATTATCTAAGGCCAGCTTCAAAAGAAAAATTGTACAAGATGCTAAAGATAATCACAAGGCCTTCATTAGTTATGTCAGGAACCTGGGTGCAAAATGACAAAAAATACACTGAACCCACAGACATTGCCAACATCCTGGCAGACAGGTTCAGTGCAAACTTCTACCCCCCCCCCCAAAAAAGAGCAAATGTCTATCCCAACAGAGTGTAGCTTCCCTGACATCACAGATTTACAGGTGAGAGCTGCCCTCTCCAAAGCAAAAAACACAGCATCAATGGGATCAGACGGTGTCCCGGACTGCATCTTACACGAGCTCCAAGAAGAACTGAACCCTCACATAAAGTCACTGTTCAATCTCAGCCTTACTACAGGAAATGTACCCAAGAAATGGCGTACAGCAACAGTGGTCCCACTCCACAAAGGTGGTGCCACAACGTACCCCGGAAACTATCACCCCATAAGCCTGACTAGCCTGGTCTGCAAAGCTATGGAGCGTATCATCATGGAACTCATAAACAAAGACATTGAGAACCTCCATACACTGGATCCTACCCAATTCGGCTTTGTTAAGGGCAGATCTTGCCTCTTGAACCTGGTCAACTTGTTTGAAACAGTCACCAAGGCCATAGATGAAGGGAAGGTAGTCCACACAGCCTACCTGGACCTTGCAAAAGCCTTCGACACAATACCCCACTCGGGCATAATAAATAAGCTCACCAGCTTAAATATCAACCCCTATGTCACAAGATGGGTTGCAAACTGGCTTAGGGATAGAACCCACATGGTCAGAATTGCAGGTGCCACGTCAGACTCTAAACCAGTTACAAGTGGCGTCCCACAAGGCTCAGTCCTGGGACCTCTCTTGTTTGGTATATATTTCTCTGAGGTACAGGCTAACACGGGAGGACTATGGCTGACCAAGTTCGCAGATGACTGCAAACTGGGTGCCATAATCAACTCACCAACTGACACAAGCATCCTCCAAAAGGGTCTCACAGAGATGGATAACTGGTGCCAGAGCCATGGCCAAAAGCTAAATGCCAAAAAGTGCATAGTCATCCCCTTTGGGAATAACAAAGTGCCCACAAATTACCACATAGGTGGTAATCCATTAAGTATGGAAGAAGTAATTAGGGATTTGGGGATCCAAGTAGATAGCAATCTCTCCTTTGACAATCACGTTGCCAAAGTCATTAGAAAGACCTTCTATATAGCCCACCTTATCACAAAAGGGTTCACATCTAGATCAAGAGAGGTCATTGTGCCCCTCTACTTATCAAGCCCATAATTGAATACAATGCCCCATTTGGGATGTACCTTACCCGACACCTGCAGCAACTGGAAAGACCTCAAAAGTAGCTCACCAAGAGGATCAAGGGACTCAAATAGATTCCCTACACAGTTAGACTAAAGAAACTCCAGCTCTACTCAGTTGCTTACCGCCTACTCAGAGTGGATCTGTACCTGACGTATAAAGCCATGTCCAAACCAGAATTAATGGACATGCTCCACCTCAGGAAATCCAAAACCCTTAGAGCTACATGCTCCAGGGACTTAAACCTCAGCACAGAAATACATAGGACATGCTGGAGGGACAGACTCATATCCCAGAGGCTCCCCTCACTCTGGAACAAAATCCCAATCCATGTTAGGCAGAGCCCCTCAATGACCCTCTTCAAGAGAAATCTTGACGAGTGGATGGGAGATCGTAGGTTTACCCCTGGGATCTCTTCTGTGTCCCTACTAGACAGAGGCACAGTAAACTAACCTTAAAAGGGCTATCTTCTGTGACCTATTATACAGAGGCACAGTCAACTAATCTAAAAGGGTGGTGAAAGCCAAACACACTCTGCCTAGGCTTATAAATGCCCTAGGGCAGATAGCCTAGTATCAACCTATGAACCTATGAACCTATGAAGGTGAGGAGACTTGTGTATTTGGAGAACACAGAAGATTGCTGTTTCTTTTTGATTTATCTACAGAGAAGGCTTCTGATCTTGCTAGTATATTTCAAGTGCATTCTAGATTTGTTAACATGATACAAAGAAAATGTATATATAACCACATTAGAAAAAGGAACGTTTATCTGTTGGCATGGGCGTTTTTGGCAGGCATTTACTTTCTCAGATAAACAATCCTTATTAAGTTTTATCACAAGTGTTGTTGCTAAAACTGGTTATCTTACAATCTTCTATGTTATTTCAGGAAAATATAATGTACTATACTGTCCATGAAACAAGGGTGTTATGCTTCTAAGATGGCCCATAGATACACCTCCAAAGGGGTGCTGGGCACAGTGAGAGGTGACTGGCAATCATACAAAATTAACGTTTCTGCTGTGAACATGTGCATATGTTGTGAGAATTGTGCTGAAAGCATTTATAACAATTGAATTATGTGGTATTCTTTGGTGTATACAAACTGTCATTTGCCATTTTTGGGGGTGGGCAAACCAAATACTTTTTGTGTGTTGCCACAACAAAAGTTGTGTTTAAAGAGGTTTGCTCTTGAAATTGTGTAGTTATCCTGTTATTTCCATGGTAAATAATACATTACTCAAGTGGTGTTCCTTGTTTTGAACCAAACATTGGTTTGTATGTGAGGATGATATGGTACAATAACATAACCTCCAATTCTACTAACAGAAATGTATGTCTGCAATGCTTAATGTTGAAAATATATATATGTATGCAAGCAGAAATGTAATTATGTGATTATTATGGGCATGGGCTCCATAATTAATTACAAAGATTTTCAATGATAAGTTTTTCTTCCCATAATGTGGTGAGATTAGTGTTCCATAAATCATATGCTCTTTTTATGTCATCCATGGTAAATAAATCATAAAATCTGTTATCCTCCAGCATGTTCTCTATCTTTTGGTTGTAGCTAGTGGTATCAGTCACAAGTATACCTCCTTCCTTGTCTGCCTTCATTACACGCCTGGATTTATCATTGCCTAGCTCAAGCAATGATTTTCCTTCTCCCTGTGTTAAGTTATAAAGTTTTTTCTTAGGAGGATTTTTAAGCAGTTTCCTGATATCCATCTCACATTTCACTTCGAAAGCAGCTAGTGTTTGATGTATGCCCACATTTACCTTACTTTTTTGGGATACCAAAGCCGCACAAGAACAGAGAAGACCCACCTTATAGACCGGTGGCAGCAAGTGGAGGTTCCTTTACTGAAGCCACAGCCATTTACCTTAATTACTTGCTGAAACCTCTAGCAGAAAAGAATAAGTCATACATATGAGATTCAATGGATTTTTTGAAGAAAATAAAAAAACATTACAGTGGAAGCTGACAGTATTTTGGTAACTATTGATGTGGAATCCTTGTACACAGTGCTCCCTCACACTGTATAACAGCAGCTATGGAGTCTTTTAAGAAACATAATCAGGGTACACAGGCACAACTGCAAAAGTTAAGCAAGCTCATTAATCTTGTACTGGACTTCAATTTCTATACTTTCAATGACAAACACTACAAACAAAAAACTGGTATAGCAATGGGGGCTGCCATGGCTCCCAGCATAGCTAACATAGCGCTGGGCAAATGGGAGGAGGACTTTGTGTTAAACAACACAGACTACATGCAGCATATCACATGCTATTTACGTTTTATTGATGATGTCTTTATTGTGTGGGAAGGTGACACCTTGCAGCTTGGAGATTTTATCTCTTACCTCAATCAAACAACCCTCTTCCTGAAGTTTACCTCTTCCCATAGCTGTACTTCAACCACTTTTTTACATATGCAGATTTCCAAGGACACCAATAATAACAGAATCACCACTGATCTATTCAGAAAACCAATGAAGGTTAACTTATTACTCCACAGTAAAAGTCTACATCCTACAAAAACCAAGTATAATGTAGTGAAGTCCCAAGGCTATAGATTAGCTCGAATTACCACACAAAAAAGTAATTTACAGGGCACAGTGCAATGAATGTGGTGCATTCTATGTGGACAAGACTGTAAATAAACTCAAGCGTAGGATTTCATATCATCTGTCAGAAATCCTCTCTGGATGTAAAAATAATGCACTAGCCAAACACCTTTCTCTTCATAAAAGACACACAGGTTTTAAGTTCCAGATCCTGGATCGCATAGACATGGGTGATCTTAAAGGAGACATCCCAAATATTCTGGAGAAACATGAACTCATGTGGCAATTAAAGCTGAACTATTTTAGGAAGCCTGGACTAAACTACTACTGTTCAATTAAAAGTGCACTGGAACTTAAAAATTTTCCACATTGTTTACATGACTACTTGTATTTTATTTTATTTTATTCTACAAACTGGTTTTAAATACCATTTTAAATCAGTTGAAATTTAAGTGTATATTTTGTTTCCATCATCATACATACATTTTTTCTTCTTTTTATTTTTTCTGGTTCTTTTTTCCACTTTATTCAAAATGATGTGTAATAACAATACTAACTAATTATACAATTTTATAGGTTTTTAGGGTTCTTGTACACAGACCTGAAGAAGTCTAGAAGGACGAAAGTGATCTTTGTTAACAATAGGTAATGAAAATAGAAATTGATTTTTACATGCAAAATGTATATGTATATATTTAAATATATTTTTTGATTGCCAAATTAACTAAGGTTGATATATTTCCAGCCATGTAGTATATTGTCTTGGATAAAATCACAGACTTAATAATCTACTTAATAATTTGGTTAAATAAGAGATACCACATCATTATAAATTTTATTTAAAGTACATAAGGGTTATATATTATTATGACAGCTACTAAGTAGGGCAGGACCAGCTGGAATGTCACACTGATAGGGGAAGGGATGTGAATTTAACATGTGTACCAATAACACTTTGTTTTTCAGCACAATAAACCACTCCCATGCCTGATAAAAAGTATAAACTGCGGTGGTGGTGCTGCGGTAGCATTGTCGCCTCACAGCAATACGTTGTCCTGTTTGATTCTTAGCTAGAGTGTCTTCTGTGTGGAGACATGCATGTGTGAATGGGCTTACCTTTGTTGAAGGTTGTGCGTCAGGGCTGGCAACTCGGCAGATAAAAATCTACTGCCAATCATTAGCAGACCGGAGTTCCGCTGTGGCGACCCCTAACCGGGAAAAGCCGAAAGACACAACAACATATATTTAGAAAGCTTGTGAGGAAATTATTACTCTATTTTTGTTTTACTTGGATCACTTGTCTGTGTACTTAATAAAGGATTTTCAACTGGAAACAGACTGACTGCCTTGCTTGGATTACTTTTGAATACTTAGTAATGCAGTGCAATTATATATTTTCTATTATTACTTTTTGTTTTGTTTTGTTTTGACTTAAGACCAGTTTACGTTCGCTACTTCTACTACTATTGTCTGATCTGACTGATATACAATGATTAACTAGAAATATATGGACTGAAAATCTTCTACACAGAGAAGTTTCTTACACTGTTTTGTTTTTGGACCCACTACACTTTAGTGGGTTGTTTTGAGACTTCGGGGATACCACGGATATTACTTGTCCAGACATTTAGTACCTGATCATGCTCCTGTAGCAGCACTACTTCCATTGCTCCATTAGTGAATAAGCTACCCACACCCAGATGTGGTAGGTCATGGTGTCATGGTCCTGGGCATACTCATGATTTGAGTTCATCCAGCAGATGTTAGTCATGTTCAGGTAGTGGCAGTACATCTGACCATGGGCATGGATGTGTCAGTGCAACTCCTGTCAGAGCCAGTTCTAGTGATTGGGGAATACAACAATGAAATGTTACCTCTATCATGCATGGCTCACACCTGTCCAACACACCAGGATGCAGAGCTAGCGCAGAGGTTGGCAGTGTTCCTGCAGCCACTCACACACATGTTTCACCTTGTGTGCCCATACAGATACACAAGCACAACAGTTACATGGGTCATTATTGAGACTTACAGCTCATTCTGTCTCAATAGCCATTTGAAACATTATCCATATTTCTGCCTACCTGTCTATGTTACTCACACTCACTCACTACCTTTTGTGTCAGCTTAGGCCTACTGCCCCCCCCCCCCCCAAACTACAACATATATTTAGAAAGCTTAGAGGAAATTATTACTCTATTTTTGTTTTACTTGGATCACTTGTCTGTGTACTTAATAAAGGATTTTCAACTGGAAACAGACTGCCTGCCTTGCTTGGATTACTTTTGAATACTTAGTAATGCAGAACAATTATATATTTTCTATTATTACTTTTTGTTTTGTTTTGTTTTGACATAAGACCAGTTTACGTTCGCTACTTCTACTACTATTGTCTGATCTGACTGATATACAATGATTAACTAGAAATATATGGACTGAAAATTTTCCACACAGAGAAGTTTCTTACACTGTTTTGTTTTTGGACCCACTACACTTTAGTGGGTTGTTTTGAGACTTCAGGGATACCACAGATATTACTTGTCCAGACATTTAGTACCTGATCATGCTCCTGTAGCAGCACTACTTCCACTGCTCCATTAGTGAATAAGCTACCCACACTCAGATGTGGTAGGTCATGGTGTCATAGTCCTGGGCATACTCATGATGAGAGTTCATCCAGCAGATGTCAGTCATGTTCAGGTAGTGGCAGTACATCTGACCATGGACATGGATGTGTCAGTGCAACTCCTAGCAGAGCCAGTTCTAGTGATTGGGGAATACAACAATGAAATGTTACCTCTATCATGCATGGCTCACACCTGTCCAACACACCAGGATGCAGAGCTAGCGCAGAGGTTGGCTGTGTTCCTGCAGCCACTCACACACATGTTTCACCTTGTGTGCCCATACAGATACACAAGCACAACAGTTACATGGGTCATTATTGAGACTTACAGCTCATTCTGTCTCAATGGCCATTTGAAACATTATCCATATTTCTGCCTACCTGTCTATGTTACTCACACTCACTCACTACCTTTTGTGTCAGCCTAGGCCTCCTGCCCCCCCACCCCCCAAACTACAACCTGTGCAAATGATGATAACTGCATCATATCCTCAATTTTCTATCTTTTGGATTCAGGGATACATCAGTGTTTTGCCTGATGCCCAGGGTAAATTGTGCTGCTTTCTTACAGGTTTTTGTAATGTGTGTATCTTTGATGCATGAGACCTATTAGTTGATAAAGAATACATCTATTGACATAAGTCAGTGCTGTCACATATTGATGTAATTGCTGTAAAAATCACCTACCTTCTACTTAGTTACATTAGCAAGTAACAGTATGCAAAGATATGACATTCATTTGTATTCTTATCCATTTATTTTCCTGTTCCAGGTTCAACACTTATCTTGATAGGCAGTTACAAGCATTTTAATTCAGGGCTGACTCTGTGTGATGTTAGCAGTACACAACCATTACATGGGTAAGTAAAGGTTGTGAGCATTGCCTGGTATCAATGTTACTGTATGTATATGCATAGGATGAAAATTTACCCCTTAGGTGGTGATCATATGTGCTATCCATTGCCTCTTGCAAGGGCTAGGGCATATTCTGCATGCCTATATCTATCTACACCCACAACTGGTGGTTCCCCCTCTGACTCTTCCCCTGTGTGTGGCAGTGGTGACCTTGCCAGTGGTGGTGGGATGCGTAACCCTTCTCCTTGGAGGTCCTGCTGAAGCTGTTTTCTGAGAATATTATTTTGAAGGATGACACAGACAGTGAAAATTTCAGCACAAGTACACGGATTGTACTGCAGGGCTCCCCCTGATGTATCTATACACCAGAACCATGACTTCAGCAGCCCAAACACACACTCTACAATATTTCTTGTTTGATATTGTGCCTTATTATAGTGCTCTTCAGTGTATGTGTGTACATTTCAGATGGGCATCATCAGCCATGGCTTGAGTGCATAACCTGCATCACCAAGTAAATGGCCTTGTTGAATATCCATCCGAGAAACCCTCTGATACAGTTGAGAGTTGTGCCAGATATGGGAATCATGGTAACTGCCTGGGTTGCCAGCACACACATTCAGGATGATTCCCTTAGCATTACAGACAACCTGGCAGTTAATAGAGTAGAAGCCCTTTCTGTTTATGTACACCCTTTCCTGTTCTCCAGGTGGTGCTTTGATTTTAATGTGACTGCAGTCTATGGCTACCAGGATTTCAGGGTAGTGTGCTACAGGGTAGAAATCCTGCATAGCTGTATCTCTGTCCTTGGGTGTACAGGGAAAATGTATCTATTCACTGGCATGTTGTAGCATGTCATTCAGAAATTGATATAGGATCCTGGATGCAGATGCCTATGGCACCCCAGTATGTCCCCTGTTGGTCTCTGAAAGGTTCCTGCAGCTAATATTCTAAGTGCTACACATACCTTAGTTGCTGACTGTATTGGTTCTCCTCAGTTTGCCCTTGCTCTCAATTGAGTGTGACAAAGGTTGCAAATTCTCTGTAATGTGTCTCTATCCACCTTGTAGTGTTCTACAATTTCCACATCATGCAAACCATTAAAAGTTAAATGGAGTCTAAACACCCTTCTCCTTCTTGGCCAAGGTCTATTATCAGCAGCAGCAGCAGCCATAGACTTGGGCCTGTTGCACATACACATGGATAAGAGCAACAACAGCCCCTAACATTGCTTCCATGTAGAGCCGTTTCCATGGCTTTATTCCAATAGATTGTGGAATTCGTGGGCAAAACCTGCACTGAGTATACATGGCTGCATTATAGTTTGTTGAATAGCTCCTCCATCTTGGATTGTTTGATTAGCATACAGTTTACCTACTTATGCTATAATAAGCATGCCACAATGTTTACCAGGTTTGTGTGATTTTACACATCGTGTAGAGCCACTTGCTTGTGTGGTCTTAGAGCACCATGTAGGCTTTATTGAACAACTTTTTTGTATTTAAAGTTAAAATATTAAGACAAAAAAATGGAAGTGGCTATGGGGCATCTGTAACCTTTCCTTTTCCTATTCTTGCTATGAGTGAATTAGGAAAAAAAAAACATCTACCAGTGAGTTTTTATGCTAGTTTTATCAACAATTTATTTTTTGTGATAAATACAACCTGAGACCATGTTAAATGCATTCAGAGTGTTCTGAATTTGAGTTTTGAATTTTTAAAATGTAGATGTATCTTTATTTTTTCATGATAAGTTAAATAGATTTGAGGAATAAAACTGATTAAAATCACATTCTTTTTCTTCAGCAATTTATGGAAAATCTCATTTTATGTTTAATTTTATTCATTGCTATCCATGCCTTTAGTGCTTTACTGCTCTCCCTAGGTATCTATAAAATAATGTAATTAAAAAAGTGAGTTATTAGTGTGCCAAAGCTTACAGTGAATGATTTTGACTTGTAAGCAAGTGTACAGGATTTATTAACTATGTTTCTAGAAAGAGGATATTTGAAAGTCTTCAGTATGGAAAACATCAATGAATTCTTAGATGGCAGAACATCAAATTACTGACTTTTTTTCATGGGTGAGATCAATAGCACCAATATAGAAAATAAACTAAAGATGATGGTAAAGCCTTAGTGCAGTCTTTTCCACTTACAGTTTAGATAGTAATGGCATAAAATATGTCATTATTATTAATTGGACAGTGTTAGAGGGTTGCCATGAGGTGATCAATAAACTTGGAGCAATTCCACCTTTTATATTCAAGAAAGGATATCATATGAAGTCCATTTTGAAAAATAAAGAAATATGCGAATCTTCTTACATACTTGCAGCACAAAATAACAAAGCAGATGTCTGTGTTTTTGACTGTGTATAAATGGTGCAAATACATTTACCACAGTACAGCTTTGGCTGTAGGTGATTTTAGCACAATTATTGTTAACCCATGTAAACATACTTGAACTGCATTTTAGTTATTTATTGTGCTGTCTGTGTGTCTATGAAAGCTTCAATACAAGAAAGACTAAAACAGAGTACTTTATTTTTCAAATCAGATTTTATTAGAGATGATGGGAAGAATGGGGATCTGAATAACTTAGTGGACGCGAAACAATTTAGTTGGCAAATTCAATTAAATGCTGATCTCCCCCAGGTTCGAACGGTTATCGAAATATAAAATATTCTTATGGCCAGAGCTTTTTTAGTGAAAAGGTAGCTTGTAGACAGACACGCATTAGTATCTTAATGTAGTATATGAAATTGTTCAAAAAAATTTCTAAGGAAACTTTTTTATGGATTTCTTATGTTTTGTAGTACCACTTTATTGCATTCTTTGTCATAATTATTTTAGTTGCATAGTTTTAATAGAAGTGCATTTAAGTACTAAACATTTTCAGTAATACTCAAACAGTTCATAGACCATTGCAGTTCTTGCTAATAAATCCTATTCAGTGCTCGGTACACCCTGACGGAGGGCAGCACATTACAGACCAGGGGTGAATTTGAGGATACCCTTTAAATTATCCAGCTTTACCTTGAAAGTGGCAAAGATGCTTCTTTGCTTGACATGTAGTGGAAATTTGTTCCAGCAATGGGGGATGCATTGGAATATAAATCTATCATGCCAAAATGTATTATTTATCTGTTGTTTAAGGTTTATTCCCTTTAACTGTATATTTGAGGAACCACTTGTTCTGCAAAGGAAAGATGATTAGAACTTTCATACCTTAAAAGACTAAACAGACATCTACTTGAGGTAGTCTGCTAGAGTCTGAACATGTATAGATGGCTGCCATTCTCTCTGGATAGCTGAGGGTCTTGAGGCCATTCAGCTTTTTAGTTAGAATTGTTTGAGGTCTCACAAGTTGAAAGACATGTTTAGACATATGCATGCCAAATAGGGTATTATACTCAACAATAAGTCTGATGAAACACAAGCAAAGGGGAATTAAGTATTCTTTAAATGAAAAGGAGATACCTGTGGGAATTACAGCAGCCACACAGGAGGCTTTCTCAACTACTATGGAGACATAATGGTCAAAAGATAAGAAACTATCCACAAGAATACCTTGAGCACTTATAACAGTGTCTAACTCAATGGGTGTATTTTGTTTGCCAAAATGAAAAATACTACATTTCTTTCATATTCAGTTTGAGACCATTTTCCTTTAATATTTTTTTAACATAGTCTAACCCATGGTGGAACAATTGTGAATCAATGGAAGACTGAATAACAGCTCCAAATTTACATTTGTCTTGAAATTTAAACTAGGAACATTGTCTTGGAGTTCTGAGAAGTAGAGGCAAAATAGGAGACCCCCAACACTGAACCATGCAGAACACCATTAGAAAGTTTTTCCTTTCAGAACTGTTACCTTTGGCTATTACTATATGGGTTCTGTCAGAGAGACAGACAGATTGACAGATAGATATCCTCCATACAACATATGGATTTATATTCAGATTTACAAGCTGGTCAATGATGCCTGCATGGCAATTAGTGTCAAAGGCCTTGGCCGGTCCAGATATGGCTTTTGTCCTGCTTAACCACTATACACAACTTCAGTGATTTGTTTTCCAAAAAACTAATGAGGATAAAGAGGGTGGGGATGTCTTTGATAAAGCTAAATGGACAAGGGTCCAGGATTAAAAAATTTCAATGTCAATATTAGTGAAGTCTGAAATCGTATGTCCCATAAATTTACATGTGAGGCTAGTGAGACTAATGGGTCATATCATGGCTATGAGTTGTTAATGAACTGCTTCCTGTAGTCTCACATGTGATTCCCTCAGCCTCCATTTACTTGCTGTGTGATCCTGGGCAAGTCAATTAATCACTTAATCAGAATGTGCTCTAAGGAAATATGTAATTTGGGCAAGTCATCTCAATCATCTTCAGGACTGCATGTCTAGTAAATTACTTACGAGTTTATGAACCTGATAAAATAATTATAAGTTTAAGGGGTGCAACAATGGAGATATTGCTGACTTGAGGAAATTATGATGTCGACCACTATGTGCATTCTGCACTGGCTACATACATATGTGAGGTAATGACTTGATTTTCCTTAGGGGTAGGTATGTGTGCTAAGTGAACAAAAAAGGAGAAAGTCTAAAATAAGGGTATGTTATTCGAATCTGGTGATTAATTGTTTTGTTCATGACTATGTGGGCCAAGTGGATAATGGTCAAAGAGGTTAATGAAGCAGCAATGGTCTTATTTGTATTCATTTCCTGTTAGCTATGGCTAAGTGCAATATCACTGAGGGAATTGACAATGCCCATCAAGGTCTTAGCTGTTTTTATTTTTTCAGACGAGTCTAGGGCCACAAGGAAGCTGTGCGTATCTCTGTGTTAGGAATGAAGCCTTGCTTCTATATTTTCATTTCTCTTTCATGCATTCCTAAGACTCTAATATGATGCCCAAGAGGCATGACAGTTCACTATGTTGATCAATCTTTTTCTTTTTCCTTTGGCATTATGTAAGCTGATTGCTTGTCCTTCATTCTAACATATTTCTTGAAAGAAATGGAGAAGTTTAAGCAGATAATGCAGTGCCACAATTATTTTGGATTGTGACCAAGACCAGTTAGTCACACTGAGTTCAATTAGTAGTGGTAATTATTGGTCATGTCTGAACTATTGCTATTTAATACCTTCTCATTACAGCCAATCGCATATGGGCAAATGTTAAGGGAATTCTATACAGGCATTCACTCAATGAATACTGCAATAGCATCCAACATAATCTTGATATTAAATTGGATAAGGCGGTTATCAGAGAATGAATGAATGGATTTAAACAAACTGTAGGCCTGCATTCCTGTGTTCAAGAACAAATAATTGAAATACTCCTCAAAGAGCTAACCCTCACTTGCCTAATAGGCCACAGCATAGAATAATTTTTATCAAAATGCTGAACTTCTATAGATACTCAAGTCATTATTAATGCAGCTAAAACTACAACTCAGAAGACAACTATATCAAGATTCTGACCGTAAGTGCTTTCCCACAGGACACATCATCTAGATCCTCTAATATCATTACTTTCAACTTCTGTACTCACCTAATGCTCAGCTCCTATATTTACTACTAAATTAGCCCACATTTGTTTTTCTCCCATGTTAATAATAATTGTTTAGTGTTTTCAATTGTCTGCTGGACTTTGTATCATCTGTGGTTACTCTGTGCTTGTGAATCAATTCTGTTTTATTTTTCATTAATTTCTTCAACCGGACTGTACCTGAAATGGCCTATTGTGATTAATGTACTCTCCCATTAAAAAAAAACTTAAATAAATAACTAGATATAAGCAAATAAATAAACCATATTTGCTGTGGAAATACTCAAGCATTGATTCCATCCAATATGGCTGACTGATGAACAGCTCCCCACAAATGCTCTGCAGTCATTAACAATATCTTGACAAGAAAAAATTAAACTACTGATGGAAAAAAGCATTTAAAACATTTTAATTATTACAACAGATTTTCAAAGAAGCTTGAAGATTTTGGTAAAAGTAATGTCTATCGGCTTTTCTCAGTTAGGGGTCACCACAGTGGAATGCCGGTCCGCTTATTATTGGCAGTAGATTTTTATGGTGCTGAGGTGCCGGCCCGATGCCCAACCTTCAAGGAAAGCACACCCATTCACTCACGCACCTACCTGCATGTCTTTAAACATCACTCAGCTGTGGGGAGGACATGCAGACTCCACACAGAAGGTACAACAGCCAAGAATTGAACCAGAGAACCTTTTGCTGTGAGGTGACAATGCTAACCACTGCACCAACGGTATGCTAGATAATTTGTTTCTTTTAACAATTCACGTGGATCCAAATTAAAATTAGTTTCTACAACTTCCCTACAAGAAACTCCTATGAAGGAATGCTTATAGCAACTAATAACCACAGTACAAGAACAAGCTTTAAAAATTAATATTATGCATACAAAATAAAATCAATATAAAAATGGAAGTTATATGTTTACCATCACGCTTGAGCTTTATTATCCATAGACTGTCCACTTGGATGTTATGTGCTCTGTCAGGCAGATCTAAGGAAGCAACTAGAACTATTTCAAAATGCACAAGCTCTTTCTCTGCTTATGTAGGCTGCAATAATCAGCATGCATCTGGTGAGCACCCAGGCTGTGTTATTACCAAATGGCAGTGATCAGAATTGTTAATGACTGGCTATCAGTCAGAAGTAGAAATACCTTCTGGACTCTTTGGAGATTATTATGTGGAGTAAAGCATCTTGAAAGTTGGCAAAGCACATTCAGTTGCCCTACTGTAAACATGGAAGAAATTTCTACCATATCAGTGGAATCCTTAAATTTTGCCACTGATGGCCTGTAAATGCTGAGCAACTGTAAAGGCTGTCTGCCTGTATTTATCTACTGGGCAATCATAAGACAGTTATCCAGAAAGCATTTCTGGGCCAATCATAAAACTAGGCCCTATGTTCCATGGGTAATGAATAAATAAAACATTTTTTAAAGCTCAGAGTATGGCAATCAGTTTTATTCTGTGTTTCCCCTGCAAGTTTTCTCCCCAAGTATCTTGTTTGAATCCTTTATAGAAATACACACTCTACCACCTCTTTTTTAATTATAAAATTCATAAGGAAAAAGTCTGCAACCAGAAATATGGTAGAGATAATCTTGTGGTTTAATCCAACCTTCAGTAACAATGCCTACATCAAAGTTTAATTCTGTTAACTCACTGACCCAAAAGTCAAAAGTGCTATTTATACTTTTAGTGTTCATATATAAGATTTATTCTTTGTTTCTTGTATCTGTAAATATGTAAAAAATACCCACATTTTTACTTTTTTCCTGGATTTTTGTGACACCAAAAAGATACCTTACGTCTTTATGCAACATGACTTGGGTATACATCCAAGTGTTTCCAGGGACTGCCTACTTATATCAAAATGTCTATGTTTCACAAACTGCAAGTAATTTATCATATATATTTGACATGTAATCATTTATTCTGGTACAGTCAATGTTTTTAGACACACACTTTGTTGCTGTATACAATACTACTGAGAGCATCTTTCTTACATGTTTGAATTTTCAATTACCAGAAACTTAAAAAACAAGATGACTTTGCCGAAAACTACCTTTTATGAACACTCAAATCAGAGGAATTTTACTCGAGGAAAGGAAACACTTGGCCACCA
Source organism: Protopterus annectens (assembly GCF_019279795.1). Lineage (NCBI taxonomy): Eukaryota > Metazoa > Chordata > Ceratodontiformes > Protopteridae > Protopterus > Protopterus annectens. Next base: position 797,886,585 of record NC_056727.1, read on the forward strand.
TGGTGAACTTTGCCCATTTCCCCACTGTAGTGTGGTCTCAGAGTTGGTGTATTTAGTTAGGGGCTGTGGGGGACTAGCCCCTCACATGGTGGGTGTGGAGTGAAGCCCCCCACTTGGGTGGGTTTGATTTGCTTCAGTTTATTTTTTTGCGGTGGCCAAGTGGTTCCTTTCCTGGAGTAAAATTGCATGATCCGAGTGTTTGTGAAAGTAAGTTTTCAGTGAAGTTGTCTCATCCTTTTAAGTTCTGGGTAAGTGAAAATTTGATTATCTGAAGCATATCCCTGCTGAGAATACAAGAGTTTGATTGCTGATGAAGGAGAGCACAGATGTAATGTCTTTAGCAATTTCCTATGAATTTATGTGAGTAGATCAATAGTTCCTATTCGCAAAGTAATCATTTTGTATTTTACAATTTATGACCAGAGACTACTAATTATCTTTTTGAATGCTAGATACTTTACCCTAAGAAACACGTGATTTATGTCTTCCAAGTTATGGTTTAAGCATTTCGGGGGATATCAGTTCATCCAATAACTGAACACACTCTGATCAGAGTTTGATCAATTTCAGTTTCTGGAATAAAAATTATGTCAATACACAACCACGACCTACCATGATAGAAGGTTCTGCATTACATTACATTTTTTGTTAGTGTTTCTCTGTATATATTTGTTTCAAAGGAAATGACAAACCATTCTTTGTTTCTTTACCTCTCTACTTTTCATTGAAATATTTTCTTTTTTTTTTAACATTTTTGCTTTCCTCTTCACGGAACTATAAAATGGCCAATTCTTAAATGCTTTGCTCTTTACTCAGCTCTTTTCTTTTTCATGTTAGCGTACTGAGCTTCTTACTGTAATTAGTTTGTCTGTCATGTCTGAATATACAATCCTAAAATCAGCTCCTGACTTTGAATAGAATTATCAAAATGTTCCTGTTGTTCCTATATGCTACTCATGACTTTACTATTCACATTTTGCTTACTAAGTCAGTTTCCAGGTTAAATAAGTGCTCTTCAGATCAGAGTCAGCTTGCCAAGGGCTAATGTTATCCAAAGAAACTTTTCTTACTGTAATTAGTCTAAGCTGTAATATGGATATGGTACTCAAAATGTCTTTGCCAACTTTTGTTTTATTCTGCACTGTGTATCTTAAGATAAGTACTTCTTTTATACATTGATCCTCAAATAGAGTTTTCTTTTTTTCCTTTATATTTACCTGTTTCTCAAACTGTTTCTTTTGACTTTGAAGGTTTGATTGGTCTTAATATGTATCAGCTCATGTCTGAATACACAATAATTTAGAATATCACGGCCACTTATTGTTTTCTAATGACCATCCGCATTTTCAGTTATGACTTCTTCTGTTCCTAAATCAGCTTTCAGATAAGAGGAAGTAGTTGGCAATTTACTGACATGACTAACATAAGTCTTTTTACGTGGTTGTTCATCAAGAGATTTCACTCCACACAATTGTCTACTGTCATCAGTTTGTACTTCTGACCTAATCACTTTAGAATGTTCACATTTATTATTTGGTTCCTTTATAAAAACAGATAGGGAAGATACTGATGACAGATATGTGTCACTATACAACACACTTTGCAGTCCAGCATGTTAAAACATGTGTAACTTTACTTTTCAAAGTCCAGAAATTTCCTAATGGGAAAAAGGGATGGAACACTTGAATACAAAAAACAATAGTTAAAAGCCAAAAAAAAAAAAAAAACCCAGAGTTATGTTGCAATAAGTCATTAAACATATGTTTAATTTCCTAATTTTACTTCGTCAACATTGAGCTGAGGAAAGAAAAGCATCTATTATTTAGAGTGTTCAGTAAGAAAAAATAAGTTATTTCTATCAAATTAGTATTATCAAGGAATTGCTACCTCAGTTTTTCTAACTAGTGCTTAAATATGTCTCTGACATGTGATATCTCTTCAAGCCTACAAAATTAGAAGGAAAACCTTATACTAAAGACTAGCTGCAAATTAGAATATACAGTGATACAACTCACCAGGACTGGAAATTAAGCTTTATGCAGTTATGTGCAATACATAAAGAACAAGCAGTGGAAATGAAACCTTTACATGAACATTGATGTAGAGTATACTTCTAAAACCAAAACAGAACCTGTGCACTTTTAAAATCCATTCATCTGCACTCAGCTCAGAAAATACTGTATTATCAAAACAGTTCTGGAATATCTCACTTAATTTCAGACTTGATTAAAAAATATGTGCTTCCAGTATGAAACAGTGATGCGTAGTATAAGAGGTACAGTGAAACTTCCTGGAAACAAAAAGTGAAACACAGTCAAACTGTAAGGTTTACTAATAAGTTTTAATTTAATGTACCCTATAAGGAACAAAATGGGAGAATATGTCAAAAACAGTATATTCCCAAACTGCATTTGCCAAAAACATTTTGCCCAAAAAAATTTTTAATTATTTTTGGGGGGAGCAAGTTGCTCACACACCCTGAATTTGTATACACCAACTCCAAGGTCAAACTTTCTCGAAAAAGGGAGAAATGAACCCAAATGAGAATTACTTCTTGCAAAACTCACTGACAGTGATTTCCTATGGAGGAACTCCAATTGTCAGTGAGTTGAGGCTCATACAGTCGAAGCTCTAGAGTTCAAGCTTCATCCACTAGCTGGTTAACCCAAACAGCATGCAAGTGGAAATGTTCACTAGTGTCGATATTGAGCACTGTTACAGGCACAAAACATAATAGATAAAATAGCAAATGCAACCAATAACATGCAGCTTAAGTTAATAAGAACAGTAATGTAGCAGCTCCTCAATTTTAAATAAAATGTAGCCTATTTTAACAAATGGTTGTGATTATTAGTTTAAGAATTTGGCATATATGCTATGGAAGCTACTACTGCTATCCTGTAGCTCATATGCCAGTCTACCAGAATTTATTTTTTTCAAATGCAGGAAATTTAAAAAAAATGGTGGATTCAAAGGACAACACAAAGGTGCTTTCTGTGATTAAAAAGATTGTGCATTTTTCAGGCTTTAAAGTGTACTTAAGATGTAATAGATGCAGTTACCAGAGCTGTAGTGATGGATGTGGTTGTATACAGACATAACGGATTGCTTTCAGAATATTTATCAAAAGACATAAAAACTCAAGTTCTTGAGAATCTAGTTGATGTAAACCTTCTGTTTAGTCTCCCTACCTCAAACCTGTTAACAACTTTGGAAGAAAAAGAAATGTTAAGGGAACAGCACCAAGTGATTAATTTCCAGGTGTTACATCCTTCCACAGAAATTGTCCACCCTGTAAAAAATGTTCATCTAGATTTGTAAGACCTGTTTATGCATTATAAGCCATCAGACAGAAAAGCCTGATAATCTGGTATTAATGTTTGCTTTATACCGATAACGAAGATTAAATGGATAAGGCTTTCTGTGTATTTTGTTTACTCAAATAATGCTACCTGCTTTTATGGAAGATGGAAAAAAGTATATGTAATGTTATTTATGTATAGCATTAAAGGAGGACTGTTATTCATTAATTTCAGTAGAACCAACATCCTATAACTTTATTTCTACAGGTAAATGAATATAAATACACACACACAAACACACACACACACACACACACACACACACACACACACACACACACGCACACACACACACACATTCATCGTACTGATAGCTGGTACAGTAGCATTAGCTATTATGGATTATATCCTGCCAAGGATGTAACAGCTGGACAGCTTCCAAAGCTTCAGGGTACCTTTCACACAGACAAATTGGCATGCAGCTTGACTAAGCTGACTAAAAGCCAAGTATGGGTGCGAAGTCCTTCAGAGCTTTACTGCTGCCAAAAAGTACACTCCTCTGAGGCTTTTAAGTAAGTGTTGATGGTCAACTTGTGATTTCCTTTGTGGACAGATAAGTTCCCTTTGGGAAAAAAAAAAACCTTCCATTTTCTTAATTTTGTTGGCATTTTATTACTTTCCTCATCATGAAAGTTATTTAAAGCTAGGAGTGCTTTGTTTTAGTAGCCTGTCTTGAGACTGTAACATACTTTTAAATGGAGCACTCAATTTTTCCTGTAAGCTTAAAAGTAGTGTGAAGTAACTGAAGACATATTTGTGGAAAAATTGTATTTATTTTACTTTTGTGGGTCTGACATACTGTCTTGAAGTGCTTTTTACTATGTTTCCCTGTCAAAAAAGTATCTTCTGTGGACTGGTAGTGTTTACCAGCAACTGCTGCTTGTCTTCTGTGGAAAAGAGGCACAATTTTTGGCTTGACAATGGAACAGACTATCAGTCCCATAGTTAGTCTTTCTTCCATCCAGAAAAAGAAAAAAAAAATAAACAACCATCCATTGCCACCACAGCAGGCTAGTAATTTTGGCTCCACCACAGTTGGGTAACACTGTTGTAGCGATTTGTTTTACCTCAGACCACTCATCTTTTACCCCAGATCTCTCTGGTGTAGCACCTACAGCCATTATGGACCATGGGTTAGCCAAATACTCTGTGGCTGTTGGGGTCCCCTCAATGTGCAAGGAAGAGCCATGGTTGCAGGTCCGAGGAGAGACAATAGGAAAGGTTTCCCTGTTTTGCAAGAATGCTGTGCCTATCCATGGGGAAGCAGCTGTTGCTGCCATTAGTAACATGATATCCCAATTATTCCTGGCAAAAGAAACAGAAAACCATATATATACTCCTCTTCACTTGTCTTTAGGCAGGAGTAGTTTACTGGATCTGGCTCAGGGTTTAAGTCAGACAATTGAGCCATCATATAAAGTACTTTCTGGTAAAGGAATGAAGAGGGATTCTGTTTTTCCTGAATATATTCAAGATTTTGAATCTGAATAGTAAGATGCAGGGAGAGATATAGTTTTTTTTTTCTTGGAGTTCTGATTCAGACTCAGAGGACAGTTTAGTTTCTAATTCTCCATGTGAGGTTTTCTCTTTCCCTGAGACTATTGCTAAAATGGGCCAGCATATTCAGTTGGAGAAAACTGAGGTTTCTTAGTCCCTCAGAACATATAACAAGTTTTTACAAAAATATTTTCCAGAACCTATACCCATTCCTCCTGTTCTGTCTGTTTTTGAGGATGTGTGTGCTACTGCCTGCAGATTTACTGATAGCCAGCCATCTGCCACTAAAAAGGCAGATAGGATGCGTAAATTTCATCTGTCTTTTAAATTTTTATTCACTATTCCTAAACCTGAGCCAGCAGCTATAGCTTTAGTTGATCCCACTGCTGCTAAGCACTTAGTTAATTCCAATCCTATTCTTTCTGATAAATATGGAAAAAGTATTGATGGGTATGGGAAAAAAGTATATTACTGTAACTTTGATTTTCAGAATTTTGAATTGTCAGGCTCATATGTTAAAGTTTGTTCTGACAAATTATGAAAGTATGAGAAATGTTTTATCTGTAGTTTCTTCTTGTAAGGAAAATGTGCTTTGAATAACATATTTTCTTCTATTGCATATGTCACTACTTATTGTTTACAGTGTGTTTATGATTTCCATTGATACTTCTTCCAGGGTTATGACTGCTGGTAATGTTTTGAGGAGGTATGCATGGCTGCATTCTCAGAAACTCTCAGATGATATTAAAAATGAAATTTAAAATGTCCCTTGGATACAGATTTAGTGTTTGCCCCCTCTGCTGCAGAGGTGATAAAAAAGTGTGATGAAAGGGGAAAGCTGATCCAGTGAATCTCTAAGATATTTCAGCCCTCATTTTCCAAATTTTCCAAAAAAATGTTTATATCCTCATCCAGTTTTGGCAAAATACAGAATAAGCAGTCTCAACAAAATACATGTAAGCAGACATTAAAGAAGAAATGGCAGGGGGTTCCAAAATGAAGTCTTGAACTTCCCAAAACCAAAGACAGTCCAACAAGTCTGACAAGACCTTGTGACCCCCTCACTCCCTGGAACCTTTTTGATTCCAGAAAGTCTGAATCTCCAATTTGCTCTTTGGCAACAGATTTTTTCCAGACAAATAGCTACTGAAACTCATTCATCAAAAATGCAGAAGACAGTGTGATGAAACCCATCCTTTCCAGGGGGTAATTCCTTATCCTCCAGATCAGACTGTGATTTTCACCAGTTTTTCATCATATTCTGTCTCAAGGAGTGATAGAACCAGCTCCTCATTTTCAGATGGGGAAGGCTTTTTATTCAAGGATATTCCTAGTGCTAAAGAAAGAAAATGCTTGGAAACCAGTTCTAGATCTTTCTTTCCTAAATCTGTTTATAATAGTGCATGAATTCAAAATCATTTCACTTCACAATCTGTTACCTCTTCTTGTTTCAAGTTTCCTGGCAATACAAGACTTAAAAGATGCTTATCATCACATCTCTATCCATCCAGACATTTCTTAATATCTTGTATGCCTGAATCACATTATCAGTTCTCTGTCTTACCCTTTGAACTACCCACTACACCAAGAGTGTTCACAAAGTGTCTATCTCCAGTTATAGCTCATTGCAGGTGACAGAATATCTGCATTTTTCCTTATTTAGACAACTTGCTTATCTTTGTAGAGTCTTTTTTAAAGTGTCAGGAATCTCTGTCTTGAGTAGGAGGTCTCTTACACTAACCATTCTAAGAGGACATTCTAAAGTCTTTCTTGACTCCTTTCCATGGGATTGTGTTCATGGGATGTCAGCTAGACACCTCCTGTGGAAACAGCTTTCCTTCCACAGGAAAAATATAGATTTTTATCTAGATCTATTTCTATTCTTTTCCATTCAGACATCAGTCACTGCATGGGGAATACTTCAGGATTTTGGGTCTCATGGCATCAATGACTCTTATAATACCTTTGGAAAGACTCCACACAGTGGTATCTGAAATCTCTTTGGTGCCAATGTCAACACACCCTATCTTTTCATTTGTCAGAAGAAAAATCTTCTGGTGGAGACAGCAGATATCCTTCCATCCAGGTCTCCACTTCTCCCTCCCTGCTCTAAAGTAGTCAGCCACCACAGGTGCTTCAGATTTTTCTTGGGAGCTGTTCAGGAGGGTTAAAACTGCAGAGCATTTGGGACACCAAGGACATAAGCGAGCACATAAATATCAAGGAGATGCTTGGCCTGATCAAGGCACTCAACTCTCTGAACTATTTTTGGTTCCCAAGACCTCTTCATGTGGTTACAGACAATATCGCAGTCACATGGCATGTCAACAAGCAAGTGGGAACCAGGTCATACCACCTCTGTGGAGTTGCCGTGTTAGCTTGATATATAGCTTCACAGCACAGTCTTAATATACAGGCATTCTACATTCTGTCAGAGCAAATCTGTGTGACAGACAAGCTGAGCAGGACCAGGGTAGACCCTTATGAATGGAAACTAGTTCATGGGGTCTTCCAAGATCTGATCCATAATCGATGAGTTCCTCAATTAGACCCTTTTGCCTCCTCGCTAAACAATCAAATGGCAAGATTCTGTTCCAAAATTCCATGCAAGAAGGTCTGGAAGATAGATGCCTTTTCTTTTCCATGGACAGAAATGTTCCTGCATGCTTTTCCACCCTTTCCACTAATGTCCAGTGTACTTCTGAAGATTCATAAGGAAACCCCCAAGATCATCATGGTCATCCATTTCTGGCCTAGGCTACTGTTGTTTTCCCTTCTTTTGTAAATGGGTAGGGGGCAATTAGCACAAGCTTGCTCAAAAACTGGATCTACTCATACAAGGGTAGAGGTATTTGATACATGCTGACAACAATCAACTTCAACTGACTGCCTGGATGATTGGGTCTTAATTACTTTTAGGTACCTGTTTACTGATGAGATGCAGAAGCCATTAATGGGGGCAAGAAAGCCTGCTACTAGAAAACATATATTTGCAAACATTAAAGGTTTTCTAGTTGGTGCCAAAAACATAACTAGCACACATTCAGGACTATCTGTTCTCTGGTTCTACATACAATATTTGTGCGAGTTTCTATCCTATGCTCTTAATTAATCCTCTGTCAAGGTTCATTTATTGGCCATTTCAGCATATCTGCCTATGGATCCTCTTTCAATGCAATCTCAAGTCAAAATATCCTTTAAAGGGATTTTGCATAAGAGGCCTCCAAGAAATCCGATGTCCTCTCCTAGGGATCTTAATTTTATGTTAGAGAAACTAACATTTGCTCCACTTGAAATAGCTAATCTGGCTGGCTTGATGTTCTTAACATGGAAAACAGTTTTACTAAATGCTCTGACCTCTGCAAGAAGGGTATCTGAGTTGCAAGCTCTTATGCTGAGTCAATCCTATCTCATTTTCCATAGGGGCATTGTTTCTTTGAGAACTAATCCTTCTTTTATACCTAAAGGGGTATCTGAGTTTGCTTTAAGCCAAATTATACCTCTCACTATTTTTCTAAAATGAGATAGAAAGGAAATTGCATAACTTGGACATCAATGACAGCTCAGGTACTGTCTTGACAGAACTAAATATTTCAAATCATTGGAGCAATCATTCATTTTTTGTGAAGGCAAGAAGAAGGGACAACCTGGGTCAAAACAGACTATTTCCAAATGGTTGCATAAGGTTATTACATTTTGTAATACTCTCCTTGACAAAAGTATTCCAGGCATTCTAGGTGCTGCTGCTTGGTCCTCTGTACATACTTCTACAAAGCACTATAGGCTTGATTCCTTCTCTAGGTCCAGATCAAGCTTTGCTAGGACAATTCTACAGGGGTTCTTGGACTGTTCTCCTTCTACCTCCCAAATGTAGTTAGCTAAGATAATCTAGCCATGTAGCTAAGGCTAGTGCAGCTGTAATCAACATGCTGAACATATAAGTAAAACTTACCATAACAGCAGAAGTTCAAATGAGGACTGCTGCAGTGGTCATTCCCTCCTTCCTTGTTTTTGGTGTGCTTTTTATGTCAGTATGTGGACATTTATTTTTTTTTATTGTTCCTAACATTGTCCTTTCAGGGCTCAGTCTCCATCTCTCTGCTGGCAGAAAAGCTCTGAAGGGCTCCGTGCCCAAACTTATCATCTAGTCAGTTGAACTCGAGCTGCCTGACATTTTGGGTGCATGGAAGGTGCCCTAAAGATGTGGAATCTATCTGGCTGTTATATCTTCTGCAGGGTATAATCCATATATCAAAGGCTACTGCAGCAATGATGATTCAAATATCTGCTGTTATGATAAGTTTTACTTACACAAATGCACTGTATGCATATATCAGATCTGATAAGCTGTAAGAGTTGCTCGCTCTACAATTTTGCTTTGTTTGTGACCCGCAAATGTTTATAGCTGTATCTGTCTCTATCTATCTATTTATTTATCTATCTATATAGGTTCATAGGTATTTAATAGGCTAACAATTGTAAGGGCTTTTTTAAGCCTACCCATGCACCCCAAGTCTCTGACAAGTTTTGATACCCTTGATAAGTGTAAGCATGGGCATGAGACATGAACCATTTACAGGTCACCTGTGTGCATTAGAGACATAAGTGTCAAATCAAGGATGAATTTCTGGCTTCCCATCCAATTGTCCAGGTTGCACTTGAATTAGGTTAGGGAGGAACTTTGCTTCACATGGATGGGGAGCCTGATCCACAGACAGGATAGTCTCTGGGATACATACCTCTCTCATTCTAGCAGGTCCTATTTATATCACAGACAAGGTTTAAGTCTTTAGAATGGGTAATTCTGGTGATCTTTGTTTTGTGGATATGCAGGAGGTCCATCAGAGTGGGGTTTGACAATGCCCTGTATGCCAAGCATAGACCGCCGCTCAAAAGCCTGTAGGAAACAGAATACAGGGATAGGGCCTTGAGGCAGTCTACATAGGACATATTACTTATGCCCTGTATTCCTTTAGTGAGGAACCTCTGTGGACATTCCAATTGTTGATATTCCTGGTTAGGTAAATACCAAAGGAGACATTATACTCAGTGATAGGTATGATGAATGCTGAAAACAGTGGAGCAATAACTTCCTTGGACTTAGATGTCATACCTTTGTTTATAAGTTGTGCAACACAGAATTATTGTGTAGACACATGATGATCAAAGGTTAGATTTCTATGTGTGTCACTAAGTTCCTGACTACTGGGTCAACTTTAAGGGGTGTGTTGTCAATATGATAGTTACCAGTAATGGATGACTTACCAAAAGAAACTATTATGCATTTCTTGACATTTATTTTTAGTCCATGGCTCTGACACCAGCGGTTTGTCTTTGCCAGCCCCTCCTGGAGAACATTTGTGTCAGTGTGAGATTCAGTGACAGCTCCTAATTTGCAATCATCTGAAAATTTAGTCAGCCGAAGACCATAGGCATTGGCCTTGACTTCTGAGAAGTAAATGCCAAAAAGGAGCGGATCAAGGACTGATCCCTGAGGGACTCCACTTGTGACTGGCCTTTTTGTAGAGGTGGACTCCCCAGTTCTAACTACTGGGTTCTGTCTGTGAGCCAGTTGGCTATCCACCGGGTGACATACAGGTATGTACCTAATCTCTTGAGTTTGTCAACAATGTCCAAGTGGGGTACTGTGTCAAATGCCTTGGCCAGGTCAAGGTAGGCAGTGTGAACAATTTTGCCCTCATCCATTGCTCTGGTGACCTTCTCAAAGAAGTCTAGCAGGTTGAGTAGGCATGATCTGCCTTGATGAAACCAAACTAAGCTGGGTAAAATGTTTGGAGGTTTACTATATCTTTTTTGATCATCTCTATAATAATTATTTCCATGGCTTTACATATAAAACTAGTGAGACTTATGGGTTTGTAGTTTCCAGGGTCTGTAGATGGCCTACCTTTGTGCAGAGAAATGACTGTTGCCCTTCACCATTCACGGCATCCTGGGATATTGTCCGGGCCCATTGATGCAGTCTTCTTGGTCTTAGTGAGACCATTAAAGACCTATTCCCTAGTCATAGTAGGGGGAGTTATATTTGATGATATTTCCTGAGGGAAGGTTGAGGGGGAGAGAGGAGTAAAGTTGAAGATGAATTTATCAGCCAGGAGGTTTGCTGTATCTTCTGGCTCAGTAAAGGTGGGTCCATTTACAATGAGCTCTGCACACAATTGCGTATTGCCTTTGAGGATGAGGACATAGCTAAAGAATGCTTTTTGATTGTCCTTGGCCTGGGAGGCAAACTTACCTCAAATTTGGCTTTGGTAGACTTTATTGGTTCTCTGAGTTGTTTATTTAGTTTGACAATTGTGCTTTTATCCTGCTGGGTGCTGCACCTCCTAATTTTTGCCATGATTTTCTTCCTCCTGTTATACAGCCAATTGATTTTGTGATTCCACCAGGGTGGTTTGTTTTTTGAGTTAGTTCTGTACTTCTTCCTGGTGGGTACAGCTGGCTATATGCAGTTATTAACATGTCTGTACAGGGTTTCTGTGAACAGCTTTTCACAGGCAAAAGTGTTCTCAGGGTTTATGGGGGCTTGAAATTTTGCCAGATTCTAACTTAATAGCAGGAGGTTGGCCTTAGAATAGTTCCTGAATATTCCAGGTTTAGCTGGGGGTCCAGGTTTTATTTTTACTTCAAGATAGACCATTTTGTGGTCTGACCTTACCAAGGAAAGCATTACAGTAAGGGGTGTGCAGCAGTCTCCCATATTATTGAAGACCAGATCCAGTATGGTTGTACCCCTGGTTGGTGTATTGACTATCTGGTCCAGGGAGTTTGTGTTTACAAACTCCAGGAATCTCTGTGCATGCACGTTTGGTGTCATATAAGATTCCCAGTTCATAGTGAGGTAATTAAAGTCATCCATGAATATAGTATTGGGTTGAATGGTTAGTATTTCTAATAAGTTTAAATACATGGTATGGGTTTCCTGGGTCACAGAGGGGGGCCTATAGCTTCCAAGGAGGTGGCATTGGATTTTACCTATGGTGAGTTGAACATGGACCAGCTTGAGTGCATTGTCCTGTTTGACCAGCCTTGAAGTTTATTTATTTTTGATGTAAATAGAGACACCTCCACCTTTAGTCCCTGCCTGTGAAGTAGCTTTCCTAAATGTGTGGAAGGCATTATAACCTTGCACTGTTAATGTGCTGTCCATGGCTTTAAACCATGTCTCAGTGACTGCACAGACATCAGCATTCTGTAGGGTAAAGAGAGCTTTTAGGGAGTCAAGTTGTTTGTTTAGACTCCTAGCATTAAGCAGTAATACCTTTACATTTTCTTGGTTTTGATTTGCTATATCAGAAGTACTTTCAGTTTGGCATTATGTAAAAAGGCATTATGGGGGGAAAGACAATGCATTAGCTAACATTCAAAAGCCTAGAGGGGAGAGGTGCAGACCATCCCTTGCAAAGCAGTGTGGGCTGTTGACCATCTCCTTCCATGCTGGCAAATAATGCACCCCCTTAGAATGACATATGTGAATGTCATTCAACTTATCTATCATTTTATCTAGTCTCAGACTGTCAAAAATAACCTTATCAAATCACATTTTATCTAATTATATTCTTCAGTATATTTTACCCTTATAACTTTAATAATAAGGAAAGTTTGTGTTTTTTTATCTTTTGTATATATTTTCTTGATAATTTATAAGTATTCTCGCAATTTGCTTTATTTTTTTGTGCTGGATTTTACAAGCTGGTTGTGCACTTCCACTGTTTTTCTCTTTCTTTCACTGTAGGGTGACCCTGGCATTGTTATGTAAAAGTTAAGGGGTGTGGGGGTTATGGGGTGGAGAGGCTTTTGCCTTCCTGCAAAAAAAAAAAAAAAAAAAAAAAACTTTTTGTTGAGTTTTTGTGGTTTAGATGAAATGAGTTTAGATATTTTTCCGCTCAGTAAGTTGTGTTTTGATATGTTGAGTTTTAGATGAAATGACATAATGAAACATACACACACACACACACACACACACACACACACACACACACACACACATATAATTTGATTATTAAACTGAGGAGATTTTCAATGCATTTGTTGCTCTTTTTATGCTTGAGTTTACATATTTTAAAAATACTCTTTGAGGTGCATGAATTTACTGAAGCAGATGTTAAAAGTCTTACAGAATGTTTATTGGCATATATGTCAACTTATTGGCTGCAATATTAGTGAACACATATACATCATTAGTCAATCACCAAAACTAATTTCATCAAACTTCAGAGATATACTTTTTTGCAGGATGCATCCACCCCACCAAACATATATACCAACTCCGAGATTTCACAACAGAGTAGAAAAATGAAAGCATCATAGGTTCATAGGTATGTACTAGGCTAATGGCTCTGGAGCCTTTACAAGCCAAGCCCATAGGATTACCCTGGCATCGTGCCACCTGACCTTAGTTCCCAGTGCCTCTGTCGAGTAAAGCCACTGGAGTGATCCCTGGGGTGAATTTATTTCCCATCCACTCATCAAGATTTCTCTTGAAGAGGGCCAGTGAGGTGCTCTGCTTGACATGTATGGGAAGTCTATTCCATAGCATGGGCAGTCTCTGGGTTATGAACCTGTCCCTCCAGCATGTTCTGTTGATTGCGGTAATGAGGTTGAGGTCTCTGGAGTGTGTGGTATGGAGGGATTGGGATTTCTTCAGATGTAGCATTTCTAACAGAGCTGGGTCAGCCATGGCTTAGGTCAAACAGAGATCGCCTCTAAGTAGGTGATATGAGACAGAGAATAGTTGGAGTTTTTTTTAGTCTGTCCATATAGGACAAATGTTTAAAGCCTAGGATCCTCTTTGTGAGGTACTTTTGCAGGTGTATAGTGAAGTACATGCCAAATGGGGCATTGTACTCAATGATTGGCCTAATGAGAGAAGAGTAGAGGGAGACAATGACGTCTTTCTTCCTGGATGTAAAAACCGTTAGTAATAAGATATGACACATAGAATGACTTTCTGACCATAGTGGCAATGTGGTGGTCAAAAGAGAGGTTGCTGTCAACCTGTGTTCCCAGATCTCTTATAATGCATTCTGTGTTCAGTGGGCTACCATCGATGTGGTAATTCATGGGAACCAGGTTTTTCCCAAAGGGGATGATGACACATTTTTTGGCATTGAGCTTATAGCCATGGTTCTGACATCAGTCATTGATCTCAGTGAGGCCTTTCTGTAGGATGTCAACATCACTTGGGGAGTTAATAATAGCTCCCAATTTGCAATCATCTGTGAACTTTGTCAGTCAGAGTCTCTTCGTGTTATCCTGGACTTCAGAGAAGTAGATACCAAACAGGAGAGGACCTAGGACTGAACCCTGTGGGACTCCACTCATGACTGGTCGGCAGTCTGACTTTGAGTCAGCTACTTTCACACTGTGGATTCTACCTGTGAGCGAGTTTGCAACCCACCTAGTGATATAGGGGTTGATGCCTAGCTTAGTGAGTTTTTCTATGATTCCTGAGTGGGGTATCAAAGGCCTTGACCAGATCAAGGTAGGTTGTATGAACCACCTTGCCTTCATCCACACCTCTGGTGACTGACTCAAAGAAGTTGACCAAGTTGAGCAGGCGTGATCTACCCTTTGCAAAACCAAACTGTGTGGTATCCAGAGTTTGGAGATTCCCTATATCCTTGTTTATTAGGGCCATGATGATGCATTCCATAGCTTTGCATATCAGACTTGTCAGGCTAATGGGGCAATAGTTCCTACGGTATGTGGTCTCTCCTCCTTTGTGGAGATAAATGACTGTAGCAGTGTGCCACTCAGTAGGGACAAAGCCTGAGGTGAGGCTGTGATTGAACAGGGCACACAGGTGAGGTGCCAGTTCACTCTGTAGTTCATGTAGAACACAGTGAAGGATATTGTCAGGTCCCATAGAAGCTGTATTTTTGGCCTTGGACAGAGCTGCTTAAAACTGCGCAGCAGTAATACTGGGTACCTGGCAAACTACTGCTATTGTCACTGGTCCTTTAGGGGGGAAGAGAGGGGTAAAGTTGGCACTGAATCTGTCAGGCAGTATATTGGCAATATCTGTTGGGTTGGTATAGGAGGTACCATTGTGCAGTAGCTCAGAGCAAATCTGGGTATTGCCATGGAGATTCTTTACATAACTATAAAAGGCCTTGTGGTTGTCTTTACTATCTGCTGCAATTCTGTTTTCATAGCTAGCTTTAGAGGATTTGATACGGAATCTCAACTTTTTGTTGAGGCTAATAAGGGAGTTTTTCCAGTCTTGGGACTTCACCTTATTCATCAGTTTCCTTCTCCTGTTGTACAGTTTGTTTATGGCAGGGGACCACCAGATTAGCTTCTTATTTTGGAGGAAAGCGTCTTGGTTCTATTGGGTATGGCGAGATCCATGCATTTGTGTACATGTTTGTACAGTGCATTGGTGTATGATTCGTCAATCATGCAACTGATCTCCCTTTGCATGGGTGCTGTGAAGTTAGCCACCTCTGTTTTTAGAAGCCCAAGGTTAGCTCTGGAGAAGTTTTTCATGGTGGTTACCTTTGGGGGGGGGGGGGTGGTAACGATGTGAATTTCCAAGGTGATTAGTTTGTGGTTGGATCTAACCAGGGAGGAGCTGACTATTGGTGTAGAGCAACAGTCACCCATGTTAGTAATGACCAGGTCAAAGATGTTGCTACCTCTAGTGGGGGTAAGAATGAGCTGGTCCAGGGCATTGGAATCATTGTCATTATCATTGTTATTGTCAATGAAAGTGATTTTGGTGAATAGCTCTTGATCTATTTGCCTTCACTGACTCTACAACAAATTAATTGACAGGAACTTCTTTATATGTAAGTTAGATGTGTTGATAACTTTTTTTGTAGTTTCTGACACATTAACACTTTTTAATGAAGAATAATTGAAATTCTTGAATTAGCATTTGGCTGAGGCCCAATAATTCATAGATGACAGAATACTGCAAATATATATATATATATATATATATATATATATATATATATATATATATATATATATATATATATTCATTTTGGGAAAGTAAGAATATTTAATTAGCAATGTTTTTTCTTTGTTTGCTTTTCTTTTATTCAAGCATTTTTTGGGTTTCTCACAAGGGTGAATCCAGACTGATCAAACAAAGCCAATTTTGGGTAAATCCTGTATCAACAAAAAAATGCCACTTCTTGAAGCACTGGCAGAAATCTATTCTTTTATGGCAGGTACATCTATAGCAGCACAAAAGACCAGTTTTACTGATTACCTCTGCTTAATTAGTTTACCTAAATTAAACCCATCACCTTCACCAATATGATTAAATACTTTAAAAGTCATTTGACATCAGATGTCAATTAATACTGCAAATCAAATTAAAGGCATGTAAATTAATAAATAAGAACAAAGAAAATGCTTTTATAAATCCCGCTAATGTGAATTACAAGAATTATGAAATAAAGGCACGTTAAAATGAATTCACATTTTAATATATAAATATTAGTTAATAAATAAAACCATTTACATGGAATTCATGAAGAAAGTAGACAGGAGTATAAGGAGATGAGGTGCATGGCAAATAGAGAGGTGGTTAAGGCTAAGGATAAGGCATATGAAGAGTTGTATAAAAGGTTGGACACTAAGGAGGGAGAAAAGGACCTGTACCAATTGGCTAGACAGAGGGACCGAGCTAGGAAAGATGTGCAGCAGGTAAGGGTGATAAAGGATAATGAGGGAAACGTACTCACAAGCGAGGAGAGTGTGTTGAGGAGATGGAAAGTGTACTTTGACGGGTTCATGAATGAAGAGAATGAGAGGGAGAGAAGGTTGGATGATGTAGGGATAGTGAATCATGAAGTACAATGGATTAGCAAGGAGGAAGTAAGGATAGCTATGAAGAGAATGAAGAATGGAAAGGCCGTTGGCCCAGATGACATACCTGTGGAAGCATGGAGGTGTTTAAGTGAAATGGCAGTGGAGTTTTTAACTGAATGTTTAATGAAATCTAGGAAGTGAGAGGATGCCTGAGGAATGGAGAAAAAGTGTTTTGGTACCGATTTTTAAGAATAAGGGTGATGTGCAGAGCTGTAGTAACTACAGAGGGATTAAGTTGATCAGTCACAGCATGAAGTTATAGGAAAGAGTAGTGGAAGCTAGGTTAAGAAGGGACATGATGATTAGTGATCAACAGTATGGTTTCATGCTGGGAAAGAGCACTACAAATGTGATGTTTTCTCTGAGAGTGTTGATGGAGAAGTACAGAGAAGGTCAAAAGGAGTTGCATTGTGTTTTTGTAGACTTAGAGAAAGCATATGACAGGGTGCCTAGAGAGGAATTGTGGTATTGCATGAGGAAGTCAGGAGTGTCAGAGAAGTATGTAAGTATTGGTACAGGATATGTACAAGGGTAGTGTGACAGTGGTGAGGTCTGCGGTGGAAGTGACAGATGCGTTTAAAGTGGAGGTGGGGTTACATCAAGGATCAGCTCTGAGCCCTTTCTTATTTGCAATGGTGATGGACAGGTTGACAGACGAGATCAGACAGGAGTCCCCATGGACTATGATGTTTGCAGATGACATTATGATCTGTAGTGAGAGTAGGGAACAGGTGGAGGAAACCCTGGAGAGAAGGAGATATGTTCTAGAGAGAAGAGGAATGAAGGTCAGCAGGACTAAGACAGAATATATGTGTGTGAATGAGTGGGAGGATAGAGGAATAGTGAGGATGCAAGGAGTAGAGGTGGCGAAGGTGGATGAGTTTAAATACTTGGGATCAATAGTTCAGAGTAACGGTGAGTGTGGAAGAGAGGTGAAGAAGAGAGTACAGGCAGGATGGAGTGGGTGGAGAAGAGTGTCAGGAGTGATTTGTGAGAGACGAGTACCAGTAAGAGTGAAAGGGAAGGTCTACAAAAGGGTAGTGAGACCGGCTATGTTATATGGGTTAGAGACAGTGGCATTGACAAAAAGGCAGGAGTTTGAGCTAGATGTGGTGGAGTTAAAGATGTTAAGATTTGCAGTGGGTGTGATGAGGGTGGACAAGATTAGGAATAAGTATATTAGAGGGTCAGCCCCGGTTGGAAGGTTTGGAGACAAAGCCAGAGAGGCAAGATTACATTGGTTTGGACATGTGCTGAGGAGGGATGTTGAGTATATTGGGAAAGAGATGATAAGGATGAAGCTACCAGGTAACAGGAAAAGAGGAAGGCCTAAGATAAGGTTTATGGATGTGGTGAGAGAGGACATGCAGGTGGTTGGTGTGACAGAGCAAGATGCAGGCGACAGGAAGAAATGGAAACAGATGATCCGCTGTGGCGACCCCTGACGGGAACAGCCAAAAGAAGATGATGATTTACATGGAATTCATATACATCCATTACACTGGATTCTATGTAATGGACAAGAGTGCAGATTGTAGAATAAAATTAATCAAGAAATTCTACAAAATAAGTATAGCTAGATAGATATACAGATAGACAAATAGATACAAATAATACATTGAGTGCTTGAATGATATGTAGTAGACAAGAGAACAGATTGTAGAAGAAAATAAATCAATAAACTCTACAAATATCCTCTGAGCTAAGAAAGGAAAGGAATGGGGACATTGCTTCACAACAGGAGGCCTGTTTACCAACATACCTGCCAGACTACCTGAAATGGCAGCCTGCTCCCATCTCTTTTCAAGCTTTCCTTGTCATACCACTGCAGACTAACAAAGAACTGAACCCTAAATCTCCTGTCACTTTAATGCGAAGTTTTTCAACAAAAGAGACAGAAACACATTGAACAGGTCAAAAAGACCAGTTTCACTCAGATGTAAAGCAACCTGATAATATCACACTGGATCCCTATCAGAAAAATCCCAATATTTGAAAAAAAAAACTAATTAAGGAGGATCTCTAACAACTTTCATTAACAAGACATTCTCACCATTTCAAAATCAGCTATTTAATTGCACCATTCCAAATAAGTCTGGCAATAATAAAAAAAAAAAAAAAAAAAACAGACCACTTCTGCTCCTGGGAACTTCTATTGTAACACTATTAAATTGCACACTATCTAAGATAAAGGCCTGCACTTAAGAATTCCACCTAAATGATTACCCCCAAAATACAAAACTATTACAGGTGGATTTGCAACCTTCTATTACACAAAGCTGTTGCCAAAACATTGCCCTGCAACCATACCACCACTGACTGGGATCAAAGCCCAAGAAATCTCCTCCAGGTTTAATGACAGTCTCCTTAGTTGCCCAGAATATGAATGAATGAATGAATGAATAAATAACCTATGATGGCAACCTGTCTTCACCCTGCAAAACAAAATAAACAAAATGAGCCTCAAAATAACCAATTATCCATCTTCTTTCAACAGTTATTTAATATATGATCTAAATGCATTTGACACCCACTTACCCTTCCATTTATTTTCTTCAATTGACTTACTTTCATAAGCTTTATCAGATATCTTGCCAACATGAAAAGACTGAGATGAGTGTTTATCATCAACAACTTGTTGAATCCTCAATGCCTCCATCAAAAAATGTCAAATTGTCTCACACCTACCAGCTTACAATCTACAACTTGAAACACTAACTTAGGCTTGTTCACGATTTGCGAATTTATGTAGACAGTGACCTAACATTTGACCAACATGTGTCTATTGCTGTAAGAAAATCCTTCTGTATTGCACAGCTTATAAACAAAGGGATTATGTCTAAATCTAGGGATGTCATTGTCCCACTTTACTTAGAACTCATTAGGCTAATCATTGAATATAATGCCCCTTTGGCATGTATCTATCTAGATACATTTCACAGCTGGCAACTAGTTTAGTACTTGTCTATGAAGCTATGAATCTACACTTGTCATACCTAGCCTACCTCCGCCAAGTCAACTCACACTTCACAGAACATAACTTCTCTCTATATCTAAATACCACTTGCTGATGCCCCTTTCCTGCTTGATCTGTCTTAAAAACAGTAAGCCAAATGACCACCAACATCTGAGCTAACAAACGTTTGACTGCATTCAGTTCACTAGCACTCACCAGTACAGAAAGCCCTTTCACAAAAAAAAAAGCTGACAATGTTGACCACAAAACATACAACTCAACACAGTATATGAAACAACTGCTGACCTATAGGCAGCAGCCTACCCACAGCCAAATCTCTCAATCTTTCTCAGCCTTTCAGCATCTTTAAAATTAGCCAATACTTCATCCAGTTTACACAACCAGAAAACCTCTCTGTCACATCTAGCACAGCTAAATGCATCCTAATCATCCTCAGTGCTTCTCCAAACTGACAACTATATACTACATATTTTGCTAGCAAATTGACCAACCCTATGCCTCATTGCAAACCACTCATAAAGGAAGAAAATGCTGACTGCAGAGAGCTATAGGCCTTCCTGTCTGATGCAGCCTAAGACTACCTCACTAGCCACTGTGATACTGACAGTTAATTTTCCACACATATTCTGAAACTATCAATGGTTATACTTCTGCATCATGAACAGCAGCCCCAAACCTGCAGAACTGAAAGGAGGACATCAGCCAAGACATTCAAACTATCCAGGATATGCTTAGCAGATAGATTAATTAATAATAAGACATTATAAAACCAACTTCCTCAATAAAATCAGTACTACTTCAGCACTTACATTTTTCCTAACAAATACATGTACAATATCCTCATTATTTGAAAGAAAAATTGTCTTCTTGTTAACCATTTCCTCCTATCTTAGCACTGTAGCCACCCAAATGGACATCAGCTCCAAAAATCTTATATCCTTCCTCATTTCTATAGACCAGTACCCAGGCCAAGCTGCAGCAAGCCATTTCACACTAATGAAGACTTCCTTCCTGAAGTGCACAGTTGCATCAGTATGTAATTACAAATCATCTGAAGTTGCCCAATTATTTTGATACATTACCACTGCATTAAAATGGACCCAAACTTCACACAAAACCCTTAAATCTACCTTGACCATTTTAGCCTACCTTACATTGTGATGCTTTTTTACTTTCTTTCAGCATATGTGCCACTAACTTTTTAAAGATTCTACCTGGTCTAATAGCTCTGCAGGCAAAATTTAATAAACTCAGAAGTTCCATCTCCTCCTTCACTCAGGTTTTAGAAACACCTAACCACTCCTTGTTTTTTCCTTCCAACTTCTCCAAATGGCCCTGTGGCAATTGAAAATATTCTTTCTTGGCATCAACCACTAGGCCAAAGAAAGTAAGCATCTTCATAGGGCCCTTCTGCTTATCCTTGGATAAAGGCACTTCCAGCTCCCTCCACAAATCTAGAAAACGCTAAGCCCTCAACTCCAACCCTTCTTTACCCTCCTCCATCAAAAGAAAAATCATCCAAATAATGGATAGCTTGCTGAGCCAGAGCTCTCAACTGCCAAGTCCATTGCAGAGCTATGCTAAACCTCTCAAAAGTAGCATACACTACCACACAACCAATAGGCATAGCTTTAGCAAAGTAAAATGTACCTTTAATAAATATTCCCAGCTTAAGCCAATCCTGTTCTTTCAATGAAGGCAGATGAAAATCTGGCTTTGTGTCCCTCTTGATCAACCAATAATCTGTGAAAGAGCATATTACTTTCACTCAGTCACCAAGGGAGGCATGCTGTACCCAGACTAACTTTCTGTCAACATCAACATGATGCCTGACCAAATACTTTTCCAAGATGGGAAGATGATGAATTATGCAGTGCTCTCCTGGTGCCTTCTTTGGGACTAGGCCTAAATGTGTCACCCTATAATTGGTTGGGAGGGTGGCCTAATGGTTAAGGTGTTTGCCTTACAAACATAAGGTGCAGGGATTGAGTCTCACAAGGGGTAATTGGCTAGGCTTAAAATGGCTCACAAGAGCAGTTAGCTTAGTACTAACCTATGAACCTATTTGTAACCAGTGAAGAAATGAAGGAACCCATCATTCTTACCTGCATGTACCTCTTTGTTTAGTAATGCTTGAATGATCTCTTTCTTACCTCTGTCTGACTGCAAATCATTGCATATCTAGTCAGAAGCCCCTACCAATGATTGAGTAGAAACCCCCTTAGAAAAACCAGATAGCAGCTCCAATGCTGCTTCCCTATCTAGTTAATGTTCTGGACATAACTGCAAAAACTCCGCTTTAATAGGGGAGTGCATTGTGAATATACTTCCTTCAGCATTCCTCCTGCTCTGTCTAACATAGTTCCTAGCCAAGCATTAGTGTGCCTGATTTCCACTAAAGTGAATTATCCACTGCCTTGAGTTTTCTAGATTACTGATCCTACCAAAGCCATGCATTATCCTCTCTCAATCCCTTATTGTCAAAATGTAGGCCAACAGTGGTAGCACTTGAGTGGGTTGTTTTTCAATAGTTACTGACATTAGGCATTCAAAAGCTGATATCCTATTATTATAGGAACTTGCCTTAATAAACCTAATCATTTGCCACTTCCCCAATACAGCTGGAGCTGCTAAGTGTTTTGCATCTGAAAAATCTGCCTCTTCAATTCTCTGTGCAGCATCTGAATCCAACAATTGAAAAACATCTCCATGATCTCACCACTATATCTTGTCTATCATAAACAGGGCGATATGAGGTATGATAAAAACACCTTGACCCCCCCCCCTTTAACAAGAATGACTATGCACTTAGAAACCCCCCTTTATGATTACAGTTAGTCTGTTCTTCACCTGGCTCTGGACTAAACTGTACTAGTGCAATTGCAGTAAACTGCCTTCTCCCCTCTCTGTCTTTGACTCATCTGGATAAAAGTCTCGCTCACCTTCAGCCTGCCATTCCAGCACTGACTTCTCTCTTTAAAGGGATCTCTCCTTAAACAGCTCCTGCAAATGCATCCTACCCTCTACATCCAGGTCCTGCAACAGCCATGTTAAATACTCCTCAGCTATCTGATCGTGATCTGCTCTGCTAACTAAGGTGACATCACTGCCACTACCTGCAATGAGATGAGGCTCTGCTTATTTTCCCACTTTGACCACCTGTATTCCTGTGAGCTCTTTTACCTTTCACTGAGATCTTTCTTCAGCTGCTCTATCTTCTGTCATCTTCTTTCTGTTTTCCAGACTTTTTTGTACGCTTTCTTTAGCTGCTTGCCACCAGTTCAATGTCTCCTGAAAGAAATGCTTCAGCTTGAGATGCAATTATCTGCCACTTCTTTCTTAACCTCTTCACGCTTGCCACCCTGCAAAACAAAATAATCCATAAGTAAAATTGTCATTTGCATTATTTTTAATCACACAACCTGCCTATACTCCTCCTTTGTCCTCTCTTTACCTGGAAAAAACAGCCACCTTACCTCCATGTCACTATATGTTCACCATATGCCTTATCCTAATAATGAAGCAGGCAACCTCCCTAACAAATACAGATTAAAATACTCCTCCTACAGCTTGACTCCACCCATTTACAGAGATTGTTTTGGCAGACTTATCTGTGGAAACAGAAAAGTGATGGCTGTACCACATACTTAGTAATGTTCCTCCATTCTGGTCTAACAACTCCCACCCAGTGGAATATCATCTCCTATGAACAAACAGAAAAAAGAAGACCACTGAATTAACCCCATACCTAAAGAACCCATCCCCCCAAGTTCTAAGCTCCTATCTATCCTTGCCCAAACCAGTCTATTCAAGCTGCTGTACTGGACGTCAGCACATTGTATAGTATCTATGTCTCTGAATAACTTAATGCAAGCATTCTGGACAATGCCAAAAAAAGTATGGGTGGTGGGGGGGCGGGCAAATTTTAAATTTTGTTTATATAAACTTAGAAAGTTGATAGCATAACATGCTTTGCTTTAACATGCCCTTCCTAACGATATGAAGTTGTAACTCAAATGTTTGTCATTATTTAGTGACATTTATCCTCAAATAATCTGCCAGAAAACCACAACTTTTATGAGGGACAGAGCAAAAATATGAGGACAAAATCTAAACATACTTTAAAATTGTGGACAGTTGAATTCTGCTCACTTGCCACTCATATCTAGTAGAGTTCTTCATATGCCCAGTACAGCTAAATGATATTCCAATCATGCCTCTCAAGCATAGTTAATTATGAGAACATTCCTCATCAAGCCTTTTGTTTCACAATTCCTCATTGTAGGGCTGTCATAACTGCATTATGGTAGATCCATCAGTTTATTTTATTTATTTATTGTTTTTATTTAATTTAACATTTGTTTACCAGGAAAGTCCTACTTGGAACAAAGCCAATTTTCAGTGAAGGCCTGGGGAGAAATGCTCTAGATGCATGTTGTTTCTATGGGTTTTTTTTTTCCTAACTAGAAAACAAGATAACAAATACTAGATCCTATTACTAACAAACTTCAAACTATAATAAAACCTATTCAAAAGCTGCAAGTAAGCTGGTGGGAAACTTCACAGTTTTAGTCCCCTGATGCGAGCCTGTTTGCAAATATTGCAAAGGTAGTGTTCCCCACCAGAGATGGACATTTGCCAACTATGTACCTGCTAAAGGTTGTTCAGCCTTCAAAATATTTGTCCTCTCCCATTTTTTTTATCTGTTAGTTAATATTATTATATGTGTTTTTTGGTGGGGAGGGGAGGGTTATTCTTTCTCCACAGCCAGGTAAGAAGAAAGCCACATGGACTAACAGATACCCAGTGCCTCTTAGTGATGTCATTGACATCAACAGTACCAGCCAGCCATGTTGCTCTACAACAGAACAGAACATCTGCAGAACATGGCCTTGACCCCCTCTTAGCAAAAAAAAAAAAGTATCAGCAGCTGAGGGTCAACACCATGGTCAGTGTAACTTCTAACAATTCCTCACCACTTGGATCAATTCATATGCACCTGTATCCCATGATCCAAGACAATGAAACACACCATGAAGCTCCCAGTGTGCCCTGGGACAGACTAAGCTAAGGTAAAGCCAGAGGAAGGGGGGAGGGGTGGATGGCCAGAAGAAAAATCTGCCTGTATAATAGCAGTTTTGTGTCTATTTCTGCTTCTTACGTCCAGCTTCACAGCTGACTCCCTGATTCATTACTTCTCCTGACCTCTATATATATCTATATATATATATATATATATATATATATATATATATATATATATATATATATATGTGTGTGTGTGTGTGTGTGTGTGTGTGTATATATGTATGTGTGTGTGTGTGTGTGTGTGTGTGTGTGTGTGTGTGTGTGTGTGTGTCTCTCTCTCTGTCTCTCTCTCTCTCTCTCTATATATATATATATATAGATATACTGTACACACACCCACCCACACAACCACAACCACACACACACACACACACACACACACACACACACACACACACACACACACACACACACACATATATATATATATATATATATATATATATATATATATATATATATATATATATATATATATATATATATATATATATATATATATATATATATATATATATATATATATATATATATATATATCATGGCTTCTGATGTTCTGATTAATTTATCTTTTTGGATAGTTTCAAGGAAGTCATTGATCTACTGTATTCAGAATTCATCAGACCTATCATTGAGTACAATGC
This sequence comes from Protopterus annectens, assembly GCF_019279795.1. Lineage (NCBI taxonomy): Eukaryota > Metazoa > Chordata > Ceratodontiformes > Protopteridae > Protopterus > Protopterus annectens. Next base: position 797,912,003 of record NC_056727.1, read on the forward strand.
CCCCTTGCATATCCAACACTAAAATAATACAGTATGTAAGTAATATCTCCTATGCTGACTACCTTAAGGCCTTATCCATGTATTCTGTCTTGTACAGGCTGTTGAGGGTGGATTTATGTCTGGCATACAAGGCATTGTCAGATCCTGCTCTAATGGACCTCCTGCTTATCTGCAAACCACACAGCACCAGAATTACCTATTCTAAAGACTTAAACCTTGCCTGAGATAAAACTAGAACCTGCTGGAGAGACAGGTATCTATCAAGAAACTATCCCTTCTCTGGAACAGGCTCCCCATGCACACATAACCATGATTAATACATACCCATTTTGTGGTGGTTGAAGGGGTATGCTCATGTTTGCTTGGAAAATTCAAAATCTACTGTTGCATATATTATTATCTGTAGAATACACATAGGCATTGTTAGAGTAATTCTGTTGTAAATATGCTGAAAGATAAATCATAGAATAAAAAGTTTGCTTGAATATATGTGTAGAGTTTAGCAATGCAAAATGGGCATTCATACTATATGTATAACAGACAGGCTTCTCTTCTTCACAGCATCAGAAAAAAACCTTAAAAAGCAATTTTGGAAAGCAAGTAACAGATGTTTCCTTTCAGGCTTCTGATTGCATGCATCCTCACATTAGCAAAAGTGCTTACAAGTAAATCACAAAAGGATAATAGGAAAGTCTATAAACAAATATTAAGTGATTTCCCACAGAAGACCAAAAAAGTTACCAAGAGGAAAATAACAAAACCTATGTGCGTGACTAGAACTGTATATAACTGTATTAATTCAGGTATGTGAAAGGTATTCGATTTCGAGGTAACTGGAAAATAGAAAATCATCATCATTCATATCTGTAATGAAGAAAAACTTTGCAAATATATGCTACAAACTGACAGAAGAGTATGTGTCATTTGTTATAAAAATAAGTTAACTGCTTATAGTAAAATAGTAGCTGCAAAATATATTTCTTTATCAGTATGCAATTTGGAAGGCTTGGTGCTTTAAACAGACTACAGTTGCAGTCATGCACAACTCTGTGTCTCTGATTCCACATTAAACAGCCAGCAGGACTTTGTGTCTTAAGAAGACTTTAAGTCCAGTCCAGCAAATTCCAGCACAGCATAAAAGCAGCACATACGTAAAATACATTTTTCAATGGTGACCCCTACGTTCCTAGCCTGTATCCGAACACAGGGGGAGCGGGTAATGCCTTATATAAGGTCACTCCTGTAAAAGCACTGTAACTAATGTTTATGTAAAGTACTTCAGTTTTCTACAGTTTGTAGCAATACAGCTTCTCAGACATCTGAATCCAGAGTGAGACTGCATTGCAGGAAGGTGAGCAGTGCCATAAATTCTCCAAAAAAGGTACAAACCAAAGTTGCAAGACTGAAACTGCCAGTTTTGTTGTACCAGCTTCACAAGTGACTACATAGAATTTTCAACCATCTACCGTAAATCAGCCTGGCCATCTGTCTCTCTGTTGACTGGTAAGAAAATTTTTCTGTGTTACATACAGTATGAATGCCATAGAGGTAATAATAATAATAATAATAATAATAATAACAGAATGAAAGTTGTATATACAGCATATTAGCAAATGTAAAACCTTATTAGGGCAAGTTGATAGTAAGGCATTATGCAAATGGATTACAATATTTGACTGGTATCTGAAACAAAATCATGTATGGTATAAAAATATGTATTGTGTATACAATGTCATAAAAATACAGTGCATGCTATTATTCAAAGGTTAGACTGTACAGACAAAAATGTTAATGGTAAAGAACCAGGAAAATTTAATATGCTGACATTATATTCAGATGTTAGACAGTTATATTCTATCACCAGATGTGAACGGTTTATTTCAGAGTTGCAACAACAGTCAAATCAGTTACTGACAGAACCTCTAGTACATTTTGTTACAAAATAATGTAATAAACTTCTAAAAGACAGACACAATGAGTTCAGGAAGCTTAGACAAGTTATACATACATATTTTCAAAAGTGCATAGGAGTTTTAGACCATGCAACATTACAGGAAACTCTTCAACAGCAGTTACAGGATAAAGAACATAAATTAACTGAGCTTAAGAAAACATTGCAGAAGAGCAGGAAACTACAGCTAATATGTACAAGAAGATATATTTTATAATATGTTTGTGTTTTGAAAATGGTTAAGCATACATGTCATGATGGTAGGATCTTGATGTATGGACAAATTATTCCCAAATGTTTTACTTTCATTCAATTAAAGCAAGACATTTATCAGTACTACAGTAAAGTAGAGCATACGTCTGCCATTCTCATAGCATAGTCAAAAGGTACACAAAACAGTTCTAGTGTATAAAAATAGTTAATAATAGTAAAGATTTAAAGTCACAAGACTGACATGCTTGTATAAAGATTTAAAGTCACAGGACTGACATGCATGTGTTTTCTTTTCATCTAAAGTACATCTGTTACAATGCACAAAAATAGGCAGACAACAGCAAATATAAATAATGTAAATATAAACATGTGTTAGTTAATCTAATATCTATTTGTTTTTTTTTTTTTATAATTGTATAGTAACACCACACCAAACAGTTAAAGTTCTGAATTTTAAAAAGAAACAAAATCACAGTTGGTATTAGTCAAACAGTTTTTGTAAAATTAATGGCAGGGCAGTTAAACAAATAAAAAATATTGAAATCCATGTAAGCTAATTGTAAAATAATGTATATTTATGTAGTATAAATGCATAGTTATGCAAATTGCAAATACTTATTATATTTCTAAATGTTTTATCAAACTGCAAGTGTATTAACAGATGATAAAAGAAAAAATGCTAAAATAGTTAATTATGGTCTACAGAGTCTGAAATGTGAGCTCAGACCTTCCCAGATGGGATGAATAGTTACAGGAAATGTTGAGCAAATAAAGTAAAAAAACAAGACTGATTGCCAGACAAGTGGCTTGAATTTTTCTAAAGCATTACTGTTATTAAAACATAAGTTAAAATGTTCACATGCAACACTATTTGGTAATTGTAATAAAACATCACAATTGTGCACACGTTACTGATAATCTGTTTGTAGGTAAAGGTTAAAAGTAAAAAGCCTCAGTTACATCAAGTACAGCCAGCAAATGGGCTATAATATGCATACAGTTCAAATCAATTATGCAGGAGGGTATAAATACCTACTAGTAGTAGTAAACAGCAAAAGCTTTATAAAAAATTATCAAATCAGACAAAGGTCAATATTTTGTTAACCTAATAAAGCAGATAAACAATAGTGCACTACTACAGGGGGATGGGTACTTTCTCAGTTTTACATTGACTGTGTAAGCAGTATGTATTGTAAAACGGTGTAAAATAAAGCTACAGAAAGAAAAATATTTCATTCCTTCTTGACAATACTCTTTTAGGGGGGAGGGGAAAACAGGTATTAGTGCATTAGAAATACTGGATTAAACCTGACTGGATAAGTTATTTTACAAGTTGCTAATAGCAATCATGCTAGCTATTATTGTATTGTTTTGTATTAAATTGTATTTACAACCTGTTAAACTGTAAACCTATACAAGAGATGGCTGAAAATTGGCTTTATTAAATCTATACGAGAGAGAGTAAAAATATGTAAAAATTGAACAAGACTGGTCATTATTTTTAATATGTTTTTAGCAAGACAATGTTGGTATGTAAAAAGCATGAATGTTTCTAATTTATGGGTATGTAGTTGCCTCTGGTGGCAATTCCACTAAATGCTTCTAGAGAGACATAAACATTTTCCAAGATTTTGCTTGATGTTAATGTTACTAAATTTGTAAATTAGACTAAATGTCCTTTACAGTCTTTGTATGTACAAATACAAAACAATTCAATACAAATGAAATTAATGGCTCGCAATGAATATGTGTGAAAAAACATGTTTAAAAAATGGGTCCAGGATACCTACTAGATTGAAATGCATGAATAGCAAACAGTCTGTATAAATACATACTGTACAGGATACATTGTAATAAGTTCAAAACTAATTTGTCAAATTGTAATATTATCACTGGTTTTAAGTTGGAGTCTTATCATTAGTTTTTGGATCATCATTTTATCTGTACCAGTATTGGTTACCCCAGCTAGAGAAAAAATTATATTAAAATATTGTATTCATACAGTTAATGTACTAATATGTAAAGAGCATTTTTCAGTGTATAGTTCACAGTCAATTAAAGTTTATGGGCAGTTCAGAAATATAACCACAATGTTATGGTTAAAATGACATTGAAACTGTATATTTTCAACAGTGTATAAATGCTTGCAGTAGCACATAGTTCTTGTCTCTTATAGATATTAGTCTATCTCTAATCTTTTGATATAAAATGATTCATAAAAGTAAGTGTTTTTAAACAGTTGCAAAGAGTTAATGGAACAGTTCTAACTCATAAATTAAATTCTGTGATTGCATAAGAATAAATTAATCAAGTTAAAAAATAAAACTAAAGCAGACACAGCTCATAACTAATGGGATATTTTCACAGAATGGTCAGTACAAGAAAAAGTTGTTAGATACATTCAGTTTTGGTAATAATACTTAATATTGTATTAACTATGTAAAATTGCATTTTGACTTGTATCAAAAAAAGACTAAAGGTTTTGCTTCCTAATGTGTTTCGTATAAAAAAATAAAAGAGAGGGAATTGTTAGAGTAATTCTGTTGTAAATATACTGAAAGATAAAGCATAGAATAAAAAGTTTGGTTGAATATATGTGTAGAGTTTAGCAATGTAAAATGAACATTCATACTATAGGTATAACAGACAGGCTTCTCTTCTTCACGGCATCAGAAAAAAGCCTAAAACGCAAGTTTGGAAGGCAAGTAACAGATGTTTCCTTTCAGGCTTCTGATTGCGTGCATCCTCACATTAGCAAAAATGTTTACAAGTAAATCACAAAAGGACAATAGGAAAGTCTATAAACAGACATTACGTGATTTCCCACAGAAGGCCAAAAAAGTTATCAAGAGGAAAAAACAAAATCTATGTGCATGACTAGAACTGTATATAACTGTATTAATTCAGGTATGTGAAAGGTATTATGTAGAAACTTAGGTTTTGAGGTAACTGGAAAATGGAAAGTCATCATCATTCATATCTGTAATGAAGAAAAACTTTGCAAAGATATGCTACAAACTGACAGAAGAGTACACACTGTTGGTTATAAAAATAAGTTAACTGTGCTTATAGTAAAATAGTAGCTGCAAAATATATTTCTTTATCATTATGCAATTTGGAAGGCTTGGTGTTTTAAACAGACTACAGTTGCAGTCATGCAAAACTCTGTGTCTCTGGTTCAGCAGTAAACAGCCAGCAAGACTTTGTGTCTTAAGAAGACTTTAAGTCCAGTCCAGCAAATTCCATCACAGCATAGAAGCAGCACATACGTAAAATACATTTTTCAGGCATACATTTCTTCTGTTGTCAGTGAGCTATAGATGAATGGAATTTTAATTGTTTAGCTGGCATATAGAGTCCTTTTTGTTTCAGAATACAGTTATAATCACAAAAGTAGCTGGGATGAAAGAACTGCATCTACATAAACTGCATGATACTGTGAAAAATCACACTCACCTCTTAGTCTGACTAATAAACTTTACTATATGTCTTCAGCAAGCATTTCTTTTGTATCCATCAGTAATCCTTCATAACTAATTGTGTTTGTCCCTTTTATGGCAAGGTATGCCACAAGCCTAATTTATCTTACCAATAGAGCTCTTTGTGGCAAAAACATCTCTACCATTAATACATAAAATAATGATAAAAAGTCATGGAATAGAAGTCAATGAACTGTGTGTAGGTTCTGTGAGGTGCCTACATGGAGTTTATCCATGTACTCGAAGTAGTGCCTGGAGGAGAGGTGCACAATTAATATTAATAATGGTCTGCATGTTTATACAAGGTTTCATGGTGCACACCATTGCAGGTGGCTAGGAAACCTCTCTGTGAATGCAGGAAGCACTTCTACATTCTACACAACCATACAGATTTACACAGAATATCCAGATGTTAGCCTCATATTTTTTTGCCTATAACCCATAAAATTGTATATTTCTAGCAAATTGTTGCAAACTCTTTGATAACTGAAGTCAGAAAATAATGTCAACATTTAAGATTCAGACTTAATAAGCATCAGAAAATTCATGCCAATGCACAACATGTAATTCTATCAACTGTCTAAGTTTGTAAAAATTGTCCCTATATTCGTGCCTTTGTCCCCCCATTATTTATGGCATGGTCAAGATGTCTTACTCTAATAGCTTAAGAGCTATGCACATGCATGCAATTTGCAGCCTGCAACAGGCTGATTGCAGGGAAATTTCTCTCCCCTGTCTGATATATATTAGAATTATTCCTAATTAATATTGTATGTGTTATTGTGTACTGTTCTTTTTTTCCCCCAAGTTTACACGATGCACAGCTTGTTTGCATGACAAACCACACATGTATCAGACATGACCCAGACATCAAAAAATGGAAACTATGCATTAAATTAATACTGCTGCACATCACTGGGCATTGCACAAACCCGGTAAGTGAAGCTGTGCTATGTGACGTTAACAAGGAATACTAATATAATGGACCTCATTTAACTAATCTTGGGGTGACAGATGGTAAGTGTCAGACTGGAATGCAGATGACCCTGGGTTCTAGTACAGGGTATGCAAACTTTTTTTGTACTGTTGTGACATTGCAGCTTATGCAAATAAAGGGCTACATAGACAAGTGTTGCCTCAACATTCTTGTGGCAAGAGCTGTAAGTTTAGAACTATTGTAGACATGGTCCTGGGTTTGAATACTGTGTATTCCATGTACATTTTACACTTTTTCTCTAGCAAATTATATTTACTTCCACTTATAATACCTGACATAGTTTTGCTGATATGAAAAAATGTTGATAAATGTATAGTTCAGTTCACACAGCTGAATAACAAAGTTGCTCAAGAGGCTGGATATGAAATAAACATGGGATTGGATTACTTGAGATAGCACATTCTCTACTGATCTATTAATCTGAAAATGTTGCACTCCACTTACCATCGAGCAAACTAGTGCACTTGGTTACTCATGTTTGTGTGATGGTAACTGGAATGCAGCTTTTTCAAATTTATCAAAATGCAGACAGTGCACACTGCTAGTAGGAAAACATGCTATTTCAAGTGGAATTGGTGGGAAATGTGCATTAGACATTGAGCTTGATCTTGTATAGGTATGGCTGGTATTGCAGGAAAGGGTGTTCACTTTTGGGTGCAATGCTGGGGTGTGCAGGAGTGTACGATATTTATTGGTCTCCTGGTTAAGAATTATGGGCCCCGGCTATTACAGGGAAACTATGCAGGCCCCCAGTACAAATTTTAACCCTGTTCTAGCTTGGTAAGAGCTCTGTCCAGTGTGACTGGTATCCCACACACTGAGGAACAATGCTGTCACCATTATAACAACCTCTAACAGAAGAAATGGAATACTATTGATAGTTGGATCAGGGAGTGTAAGGAAGAGTGCACCTCAGAGATGAGTACATAGTCAATGCATTTAGTAAAGCTGAATATGGTAAACCCTGATATTTATAATGCTTTTTTCTTCTTTTCCTATTTCCACAGCTGCTAAAGAGAGAACCTTGAACATGAAGTCCTATGCAAGGTGATTAACCAGGATGAGCAAAGCATGAGAGAATCATGTGGTATATAAGCATAATTATATACAGTACTGTTATTGCAGCCTTAACAGTTAAAGATGAATAGTAGTTATATCTCATACATCTGTATATGATTGGGAAGGCATATCTGAATTGCAAAAGCAAGTATGCATGCATCACTCTGTAGCATAGGTCTCAACTGTCCATATTTGCAATGAATATCCAGATTTACGACTCAGTGTTTTGGTCTGTTCATTGTAAGATTTATGCTTTTCCAGCAATTAAATGATACAGAAGTCACTAAATAATGTGTCAAACTGTATGCTAACATACATTCTATGCAAATTTCCATGTGTGTAAGAGCAATATTTAAAATATGCTCCTATTTATGGGTTATTGTACCCACATTATTTTATGATCTGTCCAGATATCCTGCTCTAAAAGGTTGTGAGGTATGGTCTGTAACACCAAGCAACAGTTGCACATTCTCAGATAACAGTGAACATGAATCTATAAAGTGTAAAAGGAAAGAGTGGTTGCATTATGTGGTATTCCAAAGGAAAACTTAGTATTACAGTAGTCACTGGTTGTGGGTTCAAATACCACACTCCCCAAATGTAAAACTCAGTTGTTTACAATACTGTGTTAGGTTTTCATCAACAAAAATACAGTACTGTTATGTATTTAGCATTACAGCACTTTAAGTCCAGAACTCTATAACTGTGACTTGAATGGCCTGCTGTCAAGGGCACTCAGTGTACATGAAACATGCATCTGTAATACAGTGTGTATGTGTTAGGAACAGGGTAGTATTCCAAGTAATACAGAAATGTCTTAGCAGTTTGTAGTATTAAAAATAAAATATAACAGAATATAGTAAATTAGTTGTAGAAAGTTTTGTATATCATCTTTAAAGTTACTAATGTTTGCTTTTTTATCTCACCCCACCCCTTCTCTTCATGTTTTTCTTGTTTTTTATCATTTTCATTTTATTATTATTACTATATTATTTATATAATTTATAATTTGTATTAATGTTATTGTTTATTTTCTGTTTTGTTTATTATGTATACCTTTATATTGCTTTGTTGTGAAATACTTTTTCATTTTTTTATCATTGTGTTTGTAATAATATTATTAAATATTTTATAATAATTTATTCTATTATGTTTTTCTTTTAATTTTAATTATTTTCATTTCTTTGTGTTATGTTTTATTTCATTATTGCTTTCAATTTTATGTATGTTGTGATGTCCCCATGCTGGGCCAGTAATAAAGGAGCCTGAATCCTCACCACTGACACTGGAGAGGGACTTGCACTTGGAATATGGGACTTGCACTTGTAATACAAATGGATACACTCAGTATTTCCAGATGCAGACCTCTCTATATCAACCACAATGTCCCTTAACAGCACACAGGGCAGCACTCAGTCTGGGGTCTTGAGTGTCTTTATCTGCCTCTTTCCAGGTCCCCAATAAGCCTCCACACTGACATTATGAAACACGTGGTTTGTCTCCCTGCACCAAGTAGTGTGATACACACACTCTTTGAAATTTAATTTTCACATGCACACACACACACACACACACACACACACACACACACACACACACACACACACACACACATGCGCGCACACACACACACTCACACACACACACACACTCACTCACTCACACACACATACACACACACACACACACACACACACACACACACACACACACACACACACACACACACACACACATGCATGCACACACACACACACCTGAGAAAGACAGGCACAGATTACCCACTCTACCAACTTTATTCAGACTATAAGGAGATTCGCTGCCACCAGTCAGTTACTATAAGGCTCTTAAAAGGGTATCCAATTATGCTCAGTGAAGTTAATATTAATACAAACAGTAATGTTGACCAAACTGCCAGAGTTATCACCAAATAAATATGTGCAAATACTCTCAAAGCTAATATATTTTTCTAAAAAGGACCAGATCCAATGAAAAGTATAAATATATTTAATAATAAATAATAAAAGAACAGAAAAATACTAAATATATATTTACAGTAAACCACACAGTTGAAATCACAGGAAATATTGAAAATAACATTCATGGACAGACTCATACAAATAAAGAAAAACAGTCTCTAAACTAAGCTTTACTCCAACCCTGATGACTGAATCTAGGAGAATTACTATTGCCTAGTAACTTACTTGATAGATCAAGGCACATTGAAATATGTGAGCAGCCTTTCTAGTCAGGTTCTCCAAAACAGAATACTCAGTCCTCAGAGATTAATCCCTGTAAAATATAATATCCAAGATCGCTTGCAGAATGACCTCATTTGGTCATTGGACTAGGTTCTCACAGTATCCCCCTTTGAAGCTGAGACAGGAATTTAGCATAGATAGCTACAATACACATCTAAATGTTTATGACAGTGCTTGGGGCTTCCTGTCTTTTACTGAGCTAATGAACAAAGGGTTCTTCCAGATTCACTCTTCTCCAGTCCTATTTAGCACTGTGGGGTTCCATTTTAATAGTTTAACAGTTCATTTACATTTCTCTTATTTTTCTTAAAGTAAGATAGCTGGTTAACTTCTGCTGTCCCAGTATTGTCTATTAAAGCATATACATTTAATCCAGTAACAATAATACATGTACATTTATTTTCATTCCAGCAGGGTGCACTGTTGATACATTTTAACAGAAGTAAACCTTACCAATACATTTTCAGCACAAGCATCTGTACAAATCAGTTTGAACTAGAAATGACATATAATTATTTACAAAATTCCAGCTACCTGTACTGGCACAAGTCATACATCCACTACACTACTTCTCCTGGTATGGCTGGCAGTACCTCTTATTGTCACATATGTTATTACTACAGTACAGCAGGGTGGGCCAATTCCTAGTGATCTGTCTACACTCATTACGTGGGCTGAAGCATCAAGTCTTAGTACTTCTAGGCTGCAGACTGGTGGCACCCTCACACTGCCCCTGCTCTACCTGGACCCTCAGGTAGTGCTGTCCCAGCTGATAGACCCATGGTACCCTCTGGGAGCAGAGGCCGAGGTGGTTCATGCATCACCCTAGAGGAGTTTCCAGATGTGTTGTGTAGGCTTGTACATCACACCTTGGGCACACACCTACCCTGGATGGAATGCCTACTTTCCATCCTGGTACAGCAAACCGGGCATGGGCTCAGATGTTGGCCCTGCAACCAGTGGTGCAGTGATGGAACAGTAATGACAGTCCAATGAGTAAGCAGCTGAGTCACACTGTTACCATGCCTGATGTCCATGGATCTTGATCTCCCCACCTCCATCCCAACCATGGTGTTCACCACCCTCTTATGTCCTTCACTAACCCTGTCTCTTGTCTTGTATATCTTGTCTGTCAGCAAATACGTCCTCATCTTCCCAACTTGCCTGACCCAGACAAGTCTATATCCCATTACCAATATTCCACTCTCTCCTTAAAAACAGGCACCTTTCACCAAGAAAAATATCTTCCTACACATAGCTCTCCAATTTGCACACATATCTACTTGACACACTTAATTTGGTCCAATTGACTTCACAAAGCAATTATGTTGCTGTCACCCCTCTTTCTGGAGGTGATAGTCCAAATTCAGCTAAGAATGTTTACATGTGCTCAATTGACAGTGTTGAAGAAATGGAGAGTTACAGGTCTTGCCTACATGCTTGCTACACATTCCTGCTTTTCTTTCACTTGGTTTTCCACACTGCTTGCTCCCCATTTCACCACTTTTTCTATCTTCTCCATTTCTTTTATTGAAAGAATTATTGTGCAATGGTGTGCAATGCATAGGATCACTAAGCAATGGTAAGTGTCAGTAGTATCAGTGAATGTATGTGAAAATATAATACACACATGTGAAAAAATACTGCCCCATTAGCCTTATGAATCTGGTATGTAAGGCTATGGAGTGCATCATCATAGACCTAATAAATAAGGACATAGGGAATCTCGAGACTCTAGACCCCACACAGTTTGGATTTGTTAAGGGTAGATCTTGTCTGCTGAACCTGGCTGACTTCTGAGTCTGTCACCAGAGCTGTGGATGATGGCAATGTAGTTCACACAGCCTACCTTGATCTGGCCAAGACCTTTAACACAATTCCTCACTCAGTAATCATAGATAAACTCACTAAACAAGGCATCAACCCCTATGTCACAAATGGGTTGCAAACTGGATTACCGATAGACCCCACACTGTGAAGATAGTGGACTCCAAGTCAGACTACTGACCAGTCACAAGTCGGGTCCCACAGGGATTGGTCCTGGGTCCTCTCCTGTTTGGCATCTACTTTTCTGAAGTCCAGACCAAAATCAAGGAACTCTGACTGACCAAGTTCACTGATGATTGCAAACTGGAAGCCATTATTAGCGCTCCAAATGATGTTGACATTCTACTGAAAGGCCTCACGGAGACCAGTGACTGGTGTCAGAACCATGGCCTTAAGCTCAATGCCAAAAAATGAATACAGTAACCATGACCTACCACATCAATGGTAGTCCACTGAACACCAAAGGTGTCATAAGAGATCAGGAAAAACAAGTGGATAGCAGCCTTTCCTTTGATAATCACATTGCCACTGTACTCAGAAAATCCTTCTATGTGGCACATCACATTTCAAAGGGTTTTGCATCCAGGAAGAAAGAGGTCATTGTCTTTCTCTACTCTTCCCTCATTAGACCAGTTATCAAGTACAGTGCCCCATTAGGCATGTACCTTATTAGACATATGCAACAACTGGAAAGACCACAAAAATACCTCACTAAGAAGATCCTAGGCCTTAAACACTTAAACACTTGCCTATGTGGAAAGACTAAAATAACTCCAGCTTTTCTTGGTATCATATCACCTACTTAGAAGCTTTTCTCGGCTTGACCTACAAAGCCATGTCAGACCCATGTTGTTAGATATGCTACATCAAAAGAAATCCCAATCCCTTCATGCCACATGCTCCAGAGACCTTAACCTTATTACCACAATCAACAGAACTTGCTGGAGATACAGGTTCCTAACCAGACACTGCCCATGCTCTGGAATAGACTTCCCTTACAAGTCAAGCAGACCAACTCACTGCCCCTCTTCAAGAGAAATCTTGACAAGTGGATGGAAAATAGAAAATTCACCCCAGTGATCATTTCAGTCACCCTATTGGACAGAGGTACTGGGAAATAACATTGGGTGGCATGTTGCCACGGAATCCTTTGAGCTAGGCTTGTAAAGGCTCTAGGTACACTCCTATGAACATATGACACCCCATTTCAAATCCAGTACCATCTGTCTTCATCTTCAATGTATTAGCCTGTAAAGCCACAGAGACAGTTAACTAGCAGATGTATTCTATACAGTCAATACAAATTATCACATAGGCACAATAAACTGTGTTTGCATGATGGTAACCAGTAAAGTGATTTTAACCAATACAGATATTAATACATAAGTACATAACTGACAATATTATTATGCCAGCCATCAGGAAAATAATTATGATATAAGAAATACTAGATCAACTGTTATAATTGAGGGTCACTATAATGTGAAGTGGGACACAATTGAAAAAAGACAGATGTCTGTTGTATTTGGACCCTGGACCTTATCTATGGTAGTCCTACACTCACAGCTGTTGCCAGTAGAAGAATGAAAGAATATATGTCTATGTTTAAATTCCTTGCTATGTAATGGCAGATCACATTAGTAAAATACAAGCTGCATTCCTTGTATTCAACCCCAGGACCATGCGAACTTCAGTCCAACTCTTAACATCTGCAGCCACAGGAGAAGTTGTAAGGTCACCAAATACACTTGTATTCATCCTGAGATTCATGATGTTAAATGTAGTGCATCAGAGCTTTGCAGGTTTGTGCCATGCAGACTTACATTAATAGAATGCATCCCAGATCTATTTTTAGATGTATGGGTATTGTCTGCTACCTGGGTGGTCCAATTGTGCAGTTTTTGCACTGCTGCTGTGTGCACAAACCAGCTGAGCTAAGCACAGCACTGCTCAAACAGTGGCGCAAAAATTAAGAAATAAAAATTAAGTAATAGCAGGCATAAACATAAGTCAATGTATGACATACACAGTATACTATGTTATTATATAGGAAATATGCCTACATACGTCTAGAATCCAATTCACCATCCAGTACACAACCATAACACAGGATGTGTGCCTTAACCCTGTTTTTCACACACATGCCTTTGCAGTAAGCATCAACAGTTATTCACGACACAAAAAAATTAACAGAATGTACAGTTTTATTAAAATATTACATTACCTGTGCATGTATGTGAAATGTCTCTGTTTTAAAATGATGCACTTAGTGACTATACATCCTGTTATGATTGTTGCTTGCAAATATAACACAGTGTTTTATATGTCTGTGTTCCTTGATTATTCAGCAGTTATCTGTCCAATACTCTGGCACGTAGAGTGTGTACAACAATCTATATCATTGCATTTACAATGTCAGAGGATATTAACTGGGAATAATATGATATGCAGTTGCCAAATAAGGAAAGACAGTTTGAATATCACAAACAAGCATTGACTGTTCTTTTGGGGTGGAGGAACAAAGTTGTTTTCTGCTATGGCAGTAACAAGACTGTGTTGGTCTGGTTACTCTGCATGTTTAGCTCCCTGCCTGTTGTCTGATTTAAGTTGGGTTGAGAAGTCCAAAACTACAATGTGTACCCTTACTGTTGAACTGTTATCTCTGATGCTTTCCCTAAAGTATAGTGATGTAGGAGGATGGTTTTAGGATCCTAGGTGGAGAGTCAGTGTGCTATGGCTTGTCTCATTGCCAAGGCAAGGACATACAGGGCATGCCTATGTCTGCCTAGAACCACACCTGCTACTGGTTCCTCCTCTGAATCATCATTGGCCTGTGGCTGTGGTGACCTTGACATTGTTGGGAAGATGTGTTCTCCTTCCCCTTGCTGATCCTGCTGCAGCTGTTTCCACTAGATTAACTAGGGCAGCATAACACATACTGCAAGCATTGAGGGACATGTCAGTGGGTTGTAATGGTGCCCTTGGCCAGAGCTATGCAAGCACTGGTACTGTGAGTGCAGTAGCTGAAAAACATTAAAGTGTGTGTGTGTGTGTGTGTGTGTGTGTGTGTGTGTGTGTGTGTGTGTGTGTGTGTGTGTGTGCTTCTGATGGTTTTCATCAGCCATGACTAGAGTGTATAGCAAGTATACACCCCTAACTGAGCCTGTGAGATATCCCCTATACCACACATCTGATGCAGTTGGGAGATGTGGCACATATGGAAGTCGTGTTAACTGCAAGGGTTGCCGACACACATGTTCCAGATGATTCCATTGCCATTACACATGACTTGGCAATTGTTCAGGTGGTACACTTTATGGTTTATGAAGTGCCTACCCTGTTCCAAGGTGCTTTCCTAATGTGTATATGACAGCCATGTGTGGCAGACATCACTTAAGGGTAGTGAGATACAGGGTACAATTGTAGCATTCTTGTGGCCCTCTCCTCAGAACTAATGATAAAATAAATGTGTTCTCTGCCATGTTGTAGCATAGCATGCTGGAATGGTTGGAAGATTCAGGATGCTGATGCCTGTTACACACCAAGCATGTCCCTTGATAGTCTGTGAAAGGTATCTGTGGCTAAGATTCTAAGTTCAGCACATACCTTACTTTTCACTGTGATGGGTTCCATGTGTTTGGCTTTGGCTGTGTCCCAAGGCTGGCAGAGGTTGCACACATCCTGTACTGTGTCCTTGGCCTGAAAATTCCTCACCATCTCTCTCTATGGCTATTGGCAGCAGCAAAAGCATTGCCTTCAGCCTTTAGCACAGACAAATTAGTTAGAAAGGCTTCAGCTACTAACAAGCTGTCAGTGATTACTTTATGTCTGCACTCCACTATTTTCACAATCTGCATAAAAGAAAAGAAGCATGGAGTCTACTTGGTTGCTTTATACCTTGTTGACGAGCTCCACAAAATGGGTTAATAAGCATGCAATTCAGCTGCATAGGCTGTAATTAGCATCTCTGAAGCACAGACTAGGACAGATGCAATCAATTACTTGTATCTTTCAGCTTTTCCCAGTTAGGGGTCGCCACTCCGATCTGCTAATGATTGGCAGTAGATTTTTACGTGACGAGTTGCCAGCTCTGATGCACAACCTTCAATGAAGGTACGCCCATTCACGCATGTCTCCACACAGAAGATGCTCTAGCTGAGAATTGAACAGGACAACGTCTTACTGTGAGGCGACAACGCTACCGCAGCACCACCACCGCAGTCTTGTACTCTATTATAAGAAGGCAAATGTGTAGGTAGGCAAACTGATGTGGATGAGAGTTATTGTATTGTTGAACTCGGTTACACATTCATTTTGAATATTAAATCTCTACAGAGGAGTATTGTACTCTAGCAGGTATGTATCCAGTTTGTTAACTATGTAATGCATATGATGGAATGTAGTTAAGGATAATCTGCCGTAAATCTGTATGCATGTCTTTGAGCTGTATTCATGGCATGACCTTGTTTTTCAAGCCATATCAGAGGTAGGGAGGATGTAGAGTAGGCTGAATATATAATGCTGTGTAACAACAATGTACACATGTTTCAGTGAAATTACCTCTAATGGTGCTTTTAGTATGTCAGTTGTTTGGTTAGCAACATTTTTTCTAAGCCTGTTTTTTTGGGGGAGACAATGATGAGTTCTTGCTATGGCACAAACTACAATGGACTGTTACTTTTGGTGGGTGAGCATAGTTGAACATCTGTTATGGCATGTTACTCTCCTTGTTTTGTACCCTCCATTGTTATGTTTTGACCCCTGTTGAATATTTGTAATTTACTAAGAGGGGAATACTGATAGTCTTTCTTTACTGCTGTATCTGTAAACAGCTTATTTTTAGTGACATGATCCTTATATGTGACATTATATTGATGTTTTTCAGGACACAAAATGTCTGTTAGACATAGGCCCCTATTTACTGAGGCTGATAATTACCTCATCATCGAGGGACTATGGCAACATCATGTGGTTCAGCTGTACAGATGACAGGCCAATATGGCTCATTGGACAGCCCTGTGGAAGAATTGGTATGCAATATTAATGATATTGGGTGACACAGTCACACCTATGAGCAGGTGCTTCACTGAGCAACAGGCACGATGACAGCTGCAAGAAGGCATGTAGCAACAATGGCATGTGATCACCAGATACCCTGTGGTAGGCCTGTTGCAAAACCCCCTCTCACTGCCACAGAGGAATTCCTGGCAATAATTGCCACACAGGACAGCTCCCAGCAGCCAATGACACAGTACATTCTTTGTTAGAGCATCATTAGAATACTGTGGCATTCTGACATGGTGTCAGTAGTTTATCTGTGTATTTAAAGTGTTTTTTTTTTTTTTTTGGTGGGGGTATTTAAGATAGCTGCAGTTTTATGCTTATTTTGAGATTGTCAGACACATTTTTTGTTAACAGTTGTGTTAGTGCAGATATAGATGTGTAAAGGTATTAACCCCTGTTATACTGTTAAATGTGGTTCTGTTGCCATCACCTTTTCCTTTACTTATTTCAGGACCATCAGGGATTCTGAGACCTAGAGCTCCTGCAGTTGGTAAGCATAATACATTTATGTCATTACTATAGATATCTGCTAATGTGTTCTCTCAGGCCTGCTGTATGTATTGCTGTACTGTCTGCATACCTGCCAACTGTACAAATTTTTTCTGAATGTCCAGATTTTTTACTCATATTTCTGGCCTGTAGTTCATATCATAGTGATTTCCTGCAAAATTATTGACAAGTCACGAAAGATTGCAGAAATAAAACTATTTATTTATTTTGACATTTAACAGGGTATGTCCATCTGAGTGAAAGACCATTCTCAGTGGAGTCCAGGGGTGAAAAGCCTCTTACAGAAGTTGCTTACACTAGAAGGATAGCAGTAATATCACATGGTTTTAAGGTATACGGTATGTATGAGACATTTAATTTTGATTAACTACATGACAAGATATATGACATACATACAGTAGTACTAAATGATGGTTCATCAGTGGGAGGAGAAGAGGGAGTAAATAGCAATTAAATGGTGATTAAAAAGAGGAAATATCAGGTATAAATCTGAAGTAGGAGAAGTGCAGGTAGGAGGGAGATGTTGTAAGACTAATAGTGTAGAGAGGAGTAGACAGTGGATAGAAAGATAGAGTTAGTGTTAAGGTTTTGGCATGTACAGACCCTAGTTTTTAGTAAGGTTTTTATTAATGCTGTTTTGAAGCTTTGAGTGTGGGGCAGATTTCTTATGTTCATTGGGGGTTTGTTCCAAACTAGGGCAACTGAGTAGCTATATAAACTTTGTCCATTTTTTTTTATTTTTTATTTTTGGCTTATGGCTTGCATTGGGATACAAGAGAAGATGTGACTGGGAAGAAGGGGGGATTGTTTATGAAGGATTGAAAAAGAGAAAGATGGGGGAGTAAGAGTAGATGGGTAAATTCTAGCCAGTGTAGGGTTAGTAGAGAAAGGCAGTTGTGAGAGTTGTAGGGTTGATTTGCAACAAACCTGGCAACTTTGTTGTGAGTTCAAACTTAGCCTTGCCAGAGAATTGTAGGTTTATTATGACTGGAGAGGCATAGATAAGGTTAGGTAGAAGATAAACATAGGCTAGAGAAAGTCTAGATTCTTTTTTGAGGTATTTTTAGTTCTATAAAGTAGTCCTAGTTTTTGGCGTGATTTCTTTATAGAGTTTAGTATATGCAGATCAAATTTAAGTTGGTCGTCAGTGAGTGCACCCAGTAATTTAGTGTGGGTGTGTCAGTGATTATGACAGTGTTGTTGAGTGATGTGATGGTGAATGATGACTTGTGATAAGAAAGAGACTTAGGCAGAAATAGGAGAAGTTTATTTTTTGGATTGAGTATGAGCTGCTTGTTGGTGAGCCAATGTTCTACTGTGTGAAAGAAGTTTTGGATTAGGGATGGGTGTTCAGATAGATTGTCTCAGGTGGATATGATAGTAGAGTTATCAGCATATTGTATGAGTGAGGAGTGAGAGCAAGAAGTCTGAAGAGAATTAGTGAAAATATTGAATAGCAGGGGTCCACAGATAGATTCCTGTGGTATGCCTGTACTGACTGGTAGAAAGGTGGAGAAGGAAGAGAGCCATCTGACAGATTGCTGCCTGTTGGAGAGGTAGCTAGAGAACCATGTCAGTGTAGGGTTAGAGATATTAAAATTGTACAATTTGGTAAACTTTGAGTGGGTGACAGTGTCAAAGGCTTTGGAGACGTCTAGAAACAGAGTGAACATGAATTTGTTTTTATCTCTGGCTTGTGAGATAGTTTATTTGAAGGAAATTAGAGTAGTAGTAGTGCTATGGTAAGGGCAGAAACCATGCTGGGTGGGTGTGAGAAGATCTTTCTGTAGGAGGTAGTCAAGGAGTTGTTTATGAATACATTTTCTAGTAACTTAGAGGGAGGGGATATAATGGCTATGGAGTGGTAGTTAGAGAGTTATGTGGAGTGACTTCCCTTGTGGATAGGAATAGTATAAAATTGTTTCCATATAGAGGGAACAGTGGATTATTTGATAGATTGGTTAATAGGGATGAAGATGACATAGGCTAAAGAGCTAGTGGTGAGTTTAAGAAGTAGGGTGATAGGTTGTCTATGAGGGGGGGCATGGCTTGTGGTTGCTGAGAAGAGATTTTATGTAGGAAATGGGACAGGTGTGAGTGAGAAGGTGGCAGTATTTGCAGAGGGATGGGGAAAAGGGAGAGGTTAGTGGTGTTACTATGGACAGTTAGTTTGGAGAAGGAGTCTATGTAGTAGGAGATAAAAAAGTTTGCTGTTTCCAGAGGAGAGCTGTTAGGACAAGGGTTAGGTGAAGTATGGGTGCCAGGATGGAAAATTTTATTAGTACTATTTCAAAATATTTTAAGGTTCCTGTGAGGATTAGATTGTGGTTTAAGATAGTAGTATTTCTTGTCAGTGGTAACCTGCATTTTAGTGAGGTTACAATTTTCTTATATTTTGGAGGTGAATCTGGAATTTAGATTTTAACCAGTTTTTCTAGGTGTCGTCTCGCATTAGGGAACAGGTGGAATTTCATTGACAAGGTGCAGTGTGGCATTTTATTCTAATTTTCCTGGGGGGGGGGGGCAGGGAGTGGAGTATACCAAGGAATATAATGTTGAATTTCAGAACAGCTTCATCAAGGGATAGGTGGATAAGGAAAGACCAGTTAATGGCATAATGACAGTCATTTAATTGCACAGGGTGTAAATTGGAAAGGGTATATTGTTATATGTATTTATGTGTTTTGCAGTGTTGTCAGGTAAATCTTTGGATGTAGATGTGTACGTGGCCACTTAGAGAGTTGGGTAGTGTTTGGGGATTATGGTATAGGTTAGGATTGGACACAAGGATCCAGTCCAGGATAGTGTCAGATAGTGCTAGTTGGCTTACTTAAATGGGTAGGGGTAGTGATGACTTGAGTGAAGCCATGAAAGTTTATATTACAGTTAGGGGATTCAGGGGGTTGGGTTTCCAGTTGATGTTAACATTACCTAGTATTATGGTTTCTTGAGGTATCGAGTGAGTTAGCCAGGAGAGACATTTTTCAGGCATGGACATATTATTGCCTGGGGGACTGTAGTTAGCATCAATCGTAAGTTTTTTTGTGTCTGTTAAGTTTGCAGTTGACCATTAAGAGTTGTGATGGTTGAGAGTTAGGGAGGGAGAGTCTGACAGGGGAAATGTTGAGTTGTTCAGAATAGAATATAGTTACGCTTCCACCTTTTTTATGGACCCTGTCTAGGTGGAAGATGTTGTATCCAGGTGGAATAATTTTGTTACCAGTGTTGTGGAGTTTAAGCCATGTTTCTGTAAGAGTTGCTATATCAGGTAAGTACTGGGCAGTCCAGGAGTGGAATTCACTGACTTTATTGAGACTGCTGTGTATGTTTAGGGAGTGTAATAAATTTGGAGGGGGAGATGAGGGATGGGGGGAGAGTGCTATGGAAGGCACTACTGATAGAGCCATGGTTTGGGTGGATATCTCCTGATAGATCTTATAGAGTTTAGAGTTAAAGTAAGAAGTTCTGGGCATAAGATAATAATGACACAGATTTGAATTTCATACCTCATACCCTTCAGGGATGTCATGCTAAAGCAATAACTGTTATCCTATCAACTTTCAGGGTTTGTAAGAGCAATATTTCTAAATTGTTACTATTATTGGGCCTTTGACCAACTATTATTTATGGCTTTGCCAAGATATCCTAATCTCAGAGGTTGAGGAGTATGACTGCCTGTAACAGTGACAGCAATGTAAATTGTTATTGTAGCATAGTAGTGCAGGTATTAAGGTATTCTTGTGCTTCTTCCTTTTATTACATGTGATCATGGACATGGTTGTGTGTCACCTGCACTACCTGATGTCAGTGTCTCATCTGACTCTGATGATGATGGTGGCCAAAGTGAGGAATTGCTGGGGGTTGCAGAGGCAGAATCTGACAAAGAGGTTGATACTCAGTGACCACCCTCATTGTCCATGTACACAGCCAGGATGCCTATGCATCACCAGTCCACTGAGGCCATAGGCATTGGACAGGTGGAGGGCAAGGACATTGACCAGGGATGTGTGACTACCACTGCTTCAGAGCCTCAGCCCCTGAATATAGACAAACTGTTGGTGATGTGCCATGCAGGGGTTTCAATAGAGGAGCTCAGAAGAGGCCTGCTGTCCATCCTTCACCTGGTGCAGGTCTCTCTTCATGTGTAATGCAACATATGTTTAGGGCCATCCTGGTGACACAGGCATGTTCAGAAAGGTGTTCCAGAGAAATGTTCATGGTTCTCGATGTGGCATAGTCTGACATCCATGACTGCCTCCATGGTGTTGTTGATTCCATGCATCAGATGAATAATACATTGGAGTGAGGTGAGTCTTTGACGGAGTGTGGAGTATCTGTCATGGAATGCACATTGTCTGTGATGGAGTATCTCTTCGGAGACGTTGGCCTTCTGGGCGTAGGTCAGCAACTACATCTGCTGAGTGCCAATGTGACCATATCTGATCACACTCCCATGATGGCAGTACTTTCACTGCTCCATCGGGGATTGTGCTGTCCACACCCAGACATGGCAGGCCATGGGGTCATGGTCCTGGGCATTCCCATGAAGGAATCACACCAGCAGACATATGTTACCTGTAGATAGTAGCCCTGCATCTGACCTTGGGAATGGAGGTGCTAGTGCAACTCCTGGCAGAGCCAGTTCTAGTGGCTGGGGCAACAACGATAAACTGTCAACTCTACCATGCGCGGCTCACATCTGTTCAATATACAGACATGTAGAGCTAGCACTAAGCTTGGCTGTGGGCATGCAGACACTCACACACCAATGCCATATTGAGGGCAGCTACAGACACACACAAAACATTTTCATGGTCCATCTTGCCTGCTTCACTTCCTTACTCACACACACTCAACACACCTTATGTGTCAGTCTATGCCTAATGCAACCCCACACAACACTCTGTGCAAGTGATGATAACTGTACCATATCCCTTGTGAAGGCTGCCAGCCCAGCTAGCTGGAATTTTGTAAATAATTCAATGTCATTTGTGAATAGTAATATGATTTGTATGCTTGTCTCACAAATGTAAGAAAACTATATGTTATATGTATATTAAACTACTGGTGCAGAAGTTTGTGTTGAACTGCATATTCTGCACTGAGCTTCAAGAATGTAACCGCAGTGTACCCTGCTGGAAAAGAGCAGAAATGTGTATAAACTATATGCCTGTGCAAATGTATGTTTTCATGGTAGAAGTTAGAACATACAGAGCTAACTTGGAAAACTCGAAGAAAATAAGTTGAAATTGTTTACGACTGTGCTATAAAGTTAGTTCATGCAAAGATACAGGATGTCTAGAGCTAGGGGATTTTTCTATTATCTGGAAACAGAAATAATTACAGGTTTCAAAGGTAAAAGTGTTTAACTGTTTTACGACTTCCACTTCCGGGCAAACTTCTGAGAGACAAGTAATTTTGACACAGAGGTGCTACATTTTAAGTTTCTATTACTATGGGAACTGAAGACAGAGATGACAAAGAATGATGTAATCTGAAATAACTCATCATAAATCTTTGATAGTAATTTAAGAAGAGTTTGTGCATTTTGTATTTGTCTTTGGATCTGACAACATCCTTTCATCAGCACTTGTCTTGCTCTGCAAGTAAGTCATTTAGGGCATAGTACCTCTTAGATATAGATATGAATACATTAAAGATTACTTTAGATGTTTTCTGTAGTTATCTGAGACTGTCCTGCAATGTTGTTTTAAAGTATTTCATGGGATTCTGAACTCTGTTGTCACTGTATTGAGTTATTGAATATTGTCCTGTTCTTTTATTATTTATTACTAAATATATTTAAACCTTTTAATTGTGGTTGGTTTATTTGGAGATATTTAACCTCTTAGAGTACTTGTGAATGTATTTGGTGACACTGTACAGGCCACTCTTACCATTTGGATAATAGTAACATTACACAGTAAGATAGGGAACCCTTTGGAAAGGGTCTTAAAGTAGCTGATAAGGGTGGTTGGTGGCAGTGATTACTACCTTATAGTCTGGGCAGAAGGGCAGAAGGGGGCATAGCTAGTGAACCTGTGCCAGCCTTCCCCAGGAGTGTTTGTGTGTTCGTATATAAATCAAATCTCAAAGTGTGGGTGCTGGACGTTTTGGCTTGACCACTCAGCTAAGATTGTAACCCTATAGCTGTGCCAGTGGGGATTCTTATTGGGGATCTGGAGAGAGAGGGAAAAAACAGCCCCAGACTGTGATCTGTGTGTGCTCTTAAGGGAAATTGTACTTTATTGAATGTGTACTTGTTATCCTCCCAATGTGCATGTCCCTCACTGGTGCTAGTGGTGAGGATTGAGGCTCCTTGATTACTGGGCCAGTACAGGGGTGTCACATCCCTGTTTTCTATCCTTTTGATTTGGGGATAGTGAAGTTATGTGCCTGATGCACAGGGTGAATGTTTACATAAAGGATGATTACATATGCATGTGTGGTGTTGAACTGATGATTATACCTGTCAGTTATATAGTACTTGGCGAGTTAGAGAGATGCTACTGTCATCCTTTCACTACTGTACAGTGGATGCTCTCATAAGAGTTGCAAAGGTAACAACTGAAATTTGTAACATACAAGTTGAAATATCCCCTGTACTTATTTTAATTACTGAGTTTCAGTGCTCATCAGATATCACCACATCAGATTGAGAGAACATCATTTTAAGTATGCACTGTACTCAACTCCCATCAAAACAGTAATACAGTATATTATTATTTCTGGCATGTACATCAACATAGCTTTACAGGTATATAGGATATTACTAGGCTAATGACCTGATTGTATTTAGAAAACTAGCCAGGAAATGACAACATAAAAGTCAATGTCAGACATCATGTATGGGCAAGATTTGCCGAGGATGCACTACACATGTCCAGGTGAGAAGCAGGGGCACTGCATGGCAGAGATTAACAAGTCATCCAGGCTGTGATGAAACAGTGTCATGGGGGTGTTCAGCATGATATGGTTTTAGAGAGTATTCCAGAGGAGAAGCAACCTATGAATGATGTATCTGCCTCTTGAGCATGTCATATATATGTAACTCTACACTGATGGCCCTTTAACAGCTGACTGTAGTCCCAAATGACATATGTAGGGGCATCATGTCCATCACAAGTGGGTCACAGATGGCACTGTAAGGCATACATAAGTCACCTTGAAGCAGTCCATATCATACTGAGTACAGTGACATTTACATCAGTCTGTCCATATTAGGCATCTCTTTGATAGCCTGATGTATATTGCTTGTAACTCTCTGATGCCTGTCAAGGTATTTTAAGGTGTCTGTTACAATACATAGCAAAGGGAGCATTATATTCAAGAGTAGGCCTGAGGAGGATGACTATAGGGGCTATATAAATGAAAGTGATACTGCTGCAATGGTTTTGCTAATCTGAAGCAATATGTAGTAAACCTTCCTCACAACAGTAGACACATGGAGTCTACTTGTGTTCCGAGGTCTATCAATACAGATTTGGTGATTAGGATATTCATAGGTTCATAGGTTCATAGGTGTGTACTAGGCTAATGGCCCTGGGGCCTTTAGAAACCTAGCCATAGGATTACCCTGGCATTGTGCCACCCGACCTTAGTTACCAGTGCCTCTGTCGAGTAGAGCAACTGTAGTTATCCTCAGGGTGAATTTTCTATTTCCGATCCACTCATCAATATTTCTCTTGAAGAGGGTCAGTGAGGTGCTCTGCTTGACATGTATGGGAAGTCTATTCCATGGCATGGGCAGTCTGTCCCTCCAGTACGTTCTGTTGATTGTGGTAATGAGGTTGAGGCCTCTGGAGCATGTGGTGCGGAGGGATTGTGATTTCTTTAGATGTAGCATTTCTAACAGAGCTGGGACAGACATGGCTTTGTAAGTCAAGCAGAGATTGCCTCTAAGTAGGTGATATGAGACAGAGAATAGTTGGAGTTTTTTGAGTCTGTCCATATAGGACAAGTGTTTAAGGCCTAGGATCTTCTTTGTGAGGTACTTTTGTGGCATTTCCAGTTGTTGCAGGTGTCTAGTGAGGTACATGCCAAATGGGGCATTGTACTCGATTATTGGCCTAATGAGGGGGGAGTACAGGGAGACAATGACCTCTTTCCTCCTGGATGTAAAACCCTTAGTAATGAGATGTGCCACATAGAAGGACTTTCTGACCACAGTGGCAATGTGGTGATCAAAAGAAAGGGTGCTGTCAACCTGTTTTTGCAAATCTCTTATAACACCTTCTGTGTTCAGTGGACTACCATCGATGTGGTAATTCATGGGAACCAGGTTTTTACCAAAGGTTATGACGATGCATTTTTTGGCAATGAGCTTAAGGTTCTGACACCAGTTGTTGGTCTCAGTGAGGCCATTCTGTAGGATGTCAACATCACTTGAGGAGTTAATAATAGCTCCCAACTTGCAATCGTCTGCGAACTTTGTCAGCCAGAGTCCCTTTGTGTTGATCTGGACTTCAGAGAAGTTGATACCAAACAAGAGAGGACCCAGGACCAAACCCTGTGGGACTCCACTCGTGACATGTCGGCAGTCTGACTTGGAGTCAGCTACTTTCACACTGTGGGTTCAATCTGTGAGCCAGTTTGTAACCATCCTAGTGATATAGGGGTTGATGTCTAGCTTAATGACTTTTTCTATGATTCCTGAGTAGGGAATGGTATCAAAGGCCTAGGCCAGATCAAGGTAGACTATATGAACCACCTTGCCTTCATCCACAGCTCTGTTGACTGTCTCAAAGAAGTTGACCAAGCTGAGCAGGCATGATCTACCCTTCACAAAAACAAACTGTGTGGGATCCAGAGTTTAGAGATTCCCTATATCCTTGTTCATTAGGTCCATGATGATAAGTTCCATAGTTTTGCATATCAGACTCATCAGGCTAATGAGGCAATAGTTCCCAGGGTCTATAGTTGCTCCTCCTTTGTGAAGAAGGATGACTGTAGCAGTGCGCCATTTGGTAAGGACAACGCCTGAGGTGAGGCTGTGATTGAACAGAGCACACAGGTGAGGTGCCAGTTCACTCTGTAGTTCATGTAGAACACAACCAGGGATATTGTCAGGTCCTATAGAAGCTGTATTCTTAGCCTTGGACAGTGCTGTTTTACCCTGTGCAGCAGTAATACTGGGTGCCAGGCACTCTACTAGTATTGTGATTGTTCCTTTGGGGGGGGGGGTAAAGTTGGCACTGAATCTGTCAGCCAGTATATTGGCAAAATCTGTTGGCTCGGTATAGGAGGTACCATTGTGCAGTAGGTCAGAGCAAATCTGGGTATTGCCATGGAGATTCTTTACATAACTATAGAAGGCCTTGTGGTTGTCTTTACTATGTGCTGCAATTCTGTTTTCATAGTTAGCTTTAGAGGATTTGATGAAGGATCTCAACTTTTTATTGAGGCTGATAAGGGAGTTTTTCCAGTCTTGGGACTTCACCTTATTCAGCATCAATTCCCTCCTTCTGTTGTGGAGTTTGTTTATGGCAGGGGACCACCATATTGGCTTCCTTTTTTGGAGGACAGCATCTTGGTTCTATTGGGTATGGCGAGATCCATGCATTTGTATACGTGCTCGTACAGTGCATTGGTGCATGATTTGGCAGTCGTGCATCTATTCTCCATTTGTATGGGTGCCGGGAAGTTAGCCACCGCTGTTTTTAGGAGACCAAAGTTAGCTTTGGAGAAGTCTTTCATGGTGGTTACCTTTTCAGGGGGTAGGGAGTGGGAAGGATTTAGATTTCCAAAGTTTGTGGTCAGATCTAATCAGGGAGGAATTGACTATTGGTGTAGAACAATGGTTGCCCATGTTAGTAATGACCAGGTCAAGGATGTTGCTACCTCTAGTGGGGGTAAAATAGAGCTTGTCCAGGGCATTGGAATTAATGAATTCCAGGAAACGTTGGGCAAGTGTATTGGTACATGAGTAGTTTTCCCAGTTAATGGTGGGGTAGTTGAAGTCACCCAGTATGAAAGTGTTAGGTTGGACCCTAATATTCTCCAGAGTCCTTAGGAACATGGAGTGTAAGTCTTGGGACATGTTTGGGGACCTATAGCAGGCTATGACCTGAATTGCTGTCTTACCTAGTGTTAGCTGCACCCGAAGTATCTCTGATGCGTTATGTTGGGCTACCAGTCTGGTGGTGTGTGCATCCTTAATGAATATGGAAACACCACCACTTTTGGAGCTTCAGTCCAAGTTCTGGGGCCAAAAGGTGTGGAATGGGTTATAGTCTGATAGTGCAAGGATGCTTTCTATTACTATTCAGGCTTAAGTCATAATAATCTGGAACATTTTTAATACCAATGGAAATGATGATGCACTTATCTGACAGTTGTTTAACAGCACACAGTTGTCATCAGTCATTGTTCTGTGTAAGTTCCTTTTGAATAGCGCTCACATTGTTAGGGGATAAAATGATAACACCTAAGCGTCACTCCACCTCAAACTTGGCTAGCCACAGACACACGGTTTTGGTCTGGACTTCTGAGATATACATGGCGAAAGGAATGGACACATTAGTGACACTTATAGTGACCCATGGGTAATGGTTCTGCTCCTATAGGTCAAATCTTCCACTTTGAATGAGTGTTGTTTGTGAACCAGTTTGCAACCTGCCAGACAACACAGTACTTGATATTCACCTGGCTTCACTTCTCACTGATGCAAAAATGTATGATCGTGTGGAAGGCCTTGGCCAAGTCAAGACAAACAATATCAATGATGTGCACACATGCTATGTCTCTGGTCACATAAGTGATTACCGACAATTTTAGCATGCACAACCTTTCCTAAGGAAAACCATGCTGGAGCAGATGTAGTTTGGATATCAACTCTGTTTTTGTATCTGATATCCATGAAAATCCATTCCATTGTCTTACATTTGAGGCTTGTGAATCTTAAGGGACTATGAGTACATGTGTATGTTGCTTATCCACCCTTGTATAGGGTGAAATAGGTTTCTGATTTCAAATCAGGGTGGATAAAGGCAGTACTCAGACTGTGATTGAATCAGTTGCCTAGTGCAATAGTTCACTGGTTATGAATATTAAGAATGCATGTCAAAATGCATGTCAAAAGGATTTTACAAGGTGTCTTATTGTCTTGTTTAGGCTGGGGATGTTAGTCTTCCAGCCTGGAATTTACAGTTTTGTAATTATAGATATGTCTCGTTCACTTACCGTACACTCAGGTAATGTCAATTGTCCATTAGCATGGTTATGATTTTATTAAGGATCTTTGTTTGATTCTATCAGTTACGTCTATGTCTATATCTTTGTGTAGATGCTTATACAGGCCATCAAGGTATGCGTAACCATAGTAGTCAATGTCCTCTGTATAAACCAGAGTATGGAAGCTGATTATACCATTCCTTAGCATTGTAAATTTATGTTGGAAAATGTATGTTCATTTGACCTATCATTTTTCTTTTTATTCTATATGTATTCCAAATCATGAATAAATAATTCATGGTTGGACTGAAAAAGTGCAGCCCCTACACATAAGTTGTTGCATTGGTCAATGCTATTTGGGAGAAAAAGATCTAGAATATTAGACACTTGTGGAGTGCTGCAGTCTTAGTTTCATGGCATGTGAGTTATCAAAGTCCAAGAATGATTGTGCAGCTGAGTTTGGCCTCATATAAGTTGCACAATAAATGTAGTTAGAGTTGTTATCATAGCTGAGTAGG
Source organism: Protopterus annectens (assembly GCF_019279795.1). Taxonomy (NCBI): domain Eukaryota; kingdom Metazoa; phylum Chordata; order Ceratodontiformes; family Protopteridae; genus Protopterus; species Protopterus annectens. Next base: position 797,941,054 of record NC_056727.1, read on the forward strand.
TTGTTTTGTTCAACTTTAATTGTTCCAAATACTTATAGCTATGCTGTGTGTCACTTCTTGTTCATGGAAGTGGACATAACTATTGATAACATATGTGGTTTCCTAGCCACAGTAAATTGGAGTTACATTAACTCCATAGATTTTTGTTGGCAAAACCTTGTAGAGGAGGAATATCTTCAGTGAGGGGAGCTAATCCATCTCCTGTGGTTCCTAGAATTTCAAATTGCAGTCTGAATGTGTGGAAGGCAACATAGATTTGCAAGCCCATGTTACTTACTGCAGCCTTGAATCAGGTGTCTGTAACTTCGCTCTGCCATTTCTACTGTGAATAATGCTGACAGAGAATGCAGTCTCTGATGTGAACTCCTACAGTTTAGCAGCATAAGCTGCACTTTGTGGTAGTTAGATATTTTCACATTGTAACTTCTATTTTGGTGACATTGCCTATTGAAGCTATTTTGGATTAGGCATATGCCTTAGCCAGCAAACAAAAGCCTAGAGGTGCCAGATGAAGTCCATGTCTTGAAAATCAGGGTGGTATGTCCACAATGTCATCCACTATGACAGTAACTAGAGCCCCTTAGAATGACACCAGAGGCAATCAGTTTTAGATGATTGTTTGTTCATCATATTGTGTCATCCTAGTCAAGCTTGTAACAATGTTCACACATAGGGACATACATATATGGGACACACATTTAGTGAACTCAAACATGTCTGTCTCCATATAATCCCTAGATATACGTCTGAAGTTGTGCATACCAACACCAGCTATGGTGGATTAATAGTGGGACTTGTGGAGAGACTTGGTTGCACGTGTGGTGTGACAATTACTTGTGACACACATCTGACCCTACATTCCTCCTTGTTTAAGCTGGAGAGTGGGGCAGGTGCATGTCTCACTGTACAATCAACTGTAAGGACAGCCTTTGCAATAGATACCTATTGCCTTAGGCACAACCTTGTTGAGACACTGGTGCTTCTTTTTTATATGTATTGTGTGCTTTGGTTTTAGTGTTAGGTGTACCATGCTTTGCTTGATGGTACTTCATTGATGTTGTAGTACAGACCTGAGACATTATCTTCCCTAAGTCAAAAAAGACATGTCAACTAGGCTATCAGGTGAAAACATGAGACACTGAGAGTTCATAATATGAGGGTGTGATCCTAGTATCTGCATAGTGAATGAGCAAAGGATGGGAGTATGTGGTAGTATTGTGCTATTTTTTTTGGGACTAACATGTGGGGTACAGTAGGAGGGCTATCCAAAGTGTGATCTATACTTCTGTTGTGGAGAGATTAGGTGTGACATTAATTCTTATTTAGCTGACATTTGGCCAGCCATGTTGAGCTGTAAAATACCTGCTCTGCTAGATAACATCAGCCAGTTGTAAGGTAAAATAATTTAATTGTTGTTTCCGCATCTATAACTGCAAGGAGTTAAGCTCTCAGCACACAAAAAAGCAGAGCAGCTAAACAATGAAATAGTGTTAAAGCCCAAAAGTATACCAGAAATAGTTACCTTTAAAATATAGTCCTACTGTACACTCCAGGCACAAGGGTGAAGGGTGTTTTCTCACAAATCATATGTCACGTTGTTTACTTATCAATAGGCGAACAGAACTGGATTCATGAAGAGTGAATCCATTATATAGTCTGGGCAACACAACAGCAACAGAATAAAAACAATAAATGACTATTTGTTTGCTCATAAAATTACATAGGCAACAGAGTCAAAAGCAGCAGTTTTTACAAAAGTGATCATAGCTACACAAAGAACATTAAGTAATTTTTTTATGATATAACTAGCAGAAGGAACTGCATATACTGCAGGGTTTTCATGTCATATCAGTGGGTAAATAAAATAGCATGATTAATGTGCATGGACCAGTGTTCCATAGGCTGCAGTAGGACACTTTCTGTGTAATGTCCAGAAACAGCTCTGACACACACACTGCCCTCCAGTTGATTGCAGTGAGAATTTAATCCCTACTTATCAAAGTAAAGATACTACAGAACACAGCACTTAACACATGCCTCATTGCACAAGTCTGATTTTAACAGGACAGCCAGTGGTCTTATAATAGATTTTTTAATTTATTTATTTAACATTTGTTTACCAGCAAAGTCCAACTTGGAACAAAACCAATTTTCAGCAGATGCCCAGGGAGAAATGCTCCAGACGCATGTCTTTGTAACATGAGTGGAAACTGGAGCACCCAGAGAAAACCAACACAAATACAGGAAGGACATAGATTCATAGGTTGGTACTAGGCTATCGGCCCTAGGGCCTATACAAGCCTAGCCATAACAATTCCCTGGCTATTATTTCCCTCGTCCCCTGTTTAACAGGGCGATTGGTGTGACCCCTGAGGTGAATTTCCTATCTCCCATCCAATCGTCAAGGTTCTTTTTGAAGAGGGCCAAAGAGGCGCAGAGCTTGACATGTATGGGCAGTCTATTCCAGAGTATGGGGAGTCTCTGGGTCAGGAACCTATCCCTTGAGCATGTTTTGTTCATTGTGATGACCAGGTTTAGATCCCTGGAGCATGTAGCTCTGAGGGATTGGGATTTCTTTAAGTGTAGCATGTCCAACAACTCTGGGTTTGATATGGCCTTGTAAGTTAAGCAGAGATTGCCTATGAGCAGGCAATTTGTGACAGAGTATAGCTGGAGTTTTTTTTAGAAGGTCAGCTTAGGGCATCTGCTTTAGGCTTGTGATTCTTTTAGTGAGGTATTTCTGTGGCCTTTCCAGTTGTTGCAGATGTCTTGTGAAGTACATGCCAAATGGGGCATTGTACTCTATAATGGGTCTAATGAGGGATGATTACAGTGGGACAATAACCTCCTTTCTTCTGGATGAAAAGCCCTTAATGATGAGGTGTGCCACATAGAAGGATTTCCTGATTGTTGTGGCAATGTGGTTATCGAAGGTGAGACCACTGTCCACTTGTGTCCCTAAGTCCCTTATCACACTTTTGGTGTTTAGTGTACTGCCACTTATGTGGTAATTCATGGGTACATGTTTTTCCCAAAGGGGATAACTATACATTTCTTGCCATTGAGCTTGAGCCCGTGGCTCTGGCACCAAGCATCTGTTTCTGTAAGGCCCTTTTGTAGAATATCCACATCATTTGGGGATTCAATAATGGCTCCCAGTTTGCAGTCATCTGCGAACTTTGTTAGCCAGAGTCCCTTAGTGTTGGCCTGTACTTCAGAGAAGTAAATGCCAAAAAGAGCAGTCCCAGGACTGAACCCTGAGGCACTCCACTTGTCACTTGTCTGGAGCTGGATTTTGAGTCGGCTACTTTTACAGTCTGGGTTCTGTCAGTAAGCCAGTTGGCAACCCATTGAATGATGTAGAGATTAATGCCCAGCTTAGTAAGTTTATCTATGATTCCAGAGTGGGGATGGTGTTGAAGGCCTTGGCGAGGTCCAGATAAGCTGTGTGGACTGCCTTTCCCTCATCCATGCAGACTCCACACAGAAGGCACCCCAGCTGAGAATCAAACTGGAGAACCTCTTGCTGTGAGGCAACAAGGCTACCACTGCACCACCCGTGGTAGATGACATCAAGGCCATGTGAGGAACAAGAGTTTGGATGCATGCTAGAAATGGATGCTTGTCCAAGCACAGATGTACTGCAAAATCATGCCATTGGAGATGTCAGTTTGGGATACACACTTCCACTCTCTTTTATGGACGCACACACAGTTGACTGCAGTGAGAATAGAACCCCTACCTAAGAGCAGAGACTACAGAACACAGTACTTACCCAAACACCAGAACACAAGTCTGATTTTAGTAGTACTGCAAGTGGTCTTATAGTAGATGACATCAGTAGGCCATGCGGGGGCAAGAGGATGTAGGCCTGCTAGAAATGGATGTTTGTCCAAGCACAAAAACACTGCAAAACCATACCTTTGGAGATGTCCGTTTGAGATGCACACTTCCACTCTTCATTATGAACACAGACACACACACGCACACACACACACACACACACACACACACACACACACACACACACACACACACACACACGCACACACAGTCTACTGCAATGAAAACTGAACTCCTTCCTATCTACAGGGCACATGATTTAATGCAAGCACCATGTCACAAATCTGATGTATGTGAGACTGCAAGTGAACTTATAGCAAGTGAACTTATAGTAGGTGACAGCAGCAAGCAATGTGGGGAACAACAGCTTGGGAGGCCTGCATAGGCATATTGCTCCTTAGGGTCATGTGAGGATGGTATCCTAACAGTAGTATACTGTTTAGAAGCCTAGCTGTGTAACAACACAAATCCCCTTATTGAGCATATTTGGCTGTTTGAGTTTGGCAGTGCAAGCCTGTGAGCACCACTAAATGACCCTGTCAATGAGCGAGAACACAACATTATATATCACACATTTTGTTTTATGTTTGATATATCTGTTGTAAAATTAAGGCAGTCCCAGGGTTGTTCTGATTGTTGGATTTTGTTGGTGGTGGGGAAACAAATGGCTGGATATTAAATGTATGTACATATAGTTATATTGTGCCCTCAGTCTGCAATGTTTACACACTTAGTCTTAGGTCAGACAAAACATCTGGGAAATATAGAACAATAAGAACACAGATCTATGCATGTAATGTAATAGTTACCCATAGCAGAAATCCAATGCTTAATTTGTTGTGTACTCACATGCACATTTGCCTCTTTTACCTGTTTGCATGTAGGTAAGCAGTGCTCAAGCATGAGGCGCATTGCTAACATCTCAGCCTTCATATTATGTAATATACATGTACTACTATAGTCCACTCCTATCACTACTCCAGGCAAGGATTTTCCAACTACTAAGGGCAATAGTTGAATGTATCTGTTTCTGTTGTTGGCAGTCTGACATAAATCTTACCTGACTTTTACAGTTTCTGCAATACTGCAGTTCACACAAACTAACTAAGCCTTATCCAAACTGTTTTCAACATGCAGCACACCATGCAAATGTGGAATTAGAACAAGATAAAGATGAAAATAGTATGAGACACAGAGTCAAAGTCTGTACTACGCACTACCTATTTCTAGTACACCTCCAAAAATTCTACTTATATCAGGATTAGAACACTCAACAGCAATGCAGCTTCAGCAAACAGGGTGGCTGCCTTAGTCCTTTTGGCCATAGAAGCAATTTGCCAGAACAGAACTGGAATCATTTATCACACAACAACCTGCATAAAAATGTACACTGCTATAAAAGCATGGACTGTATATTATATTTGGACATAGAGCAGCTAGTAGTCACAGAACCTGTCATAATTATGGATACAAATATACATCTCTCTGTCTTACATGTGTGTGTTTTTGGTTAATTCAATAGTTACCCAACACATACAATGTGTAATTAATTCTATATAATATTCCTGAAAATGTGATGGGATATTAACTGTGGCATAAACACACATATACTGTGGGTTTTGGGGTAGCATAGCTGAGTTACTGTTATGGCAGTTACAAGGGGACACCTCCTGTTTTGGAGGGTGGGAGAACAAAGCACAGTTATTGTTAGGATACAAACAAGCCTAAAGTCAGAAACTGCAATGTGTAGCCTCTCTTGAATGATGCACCAGTTTTCTGCGGAGGTAGGATTGTGTGAATGCTCCATGCCTGAGGCTACTAATAACAAATGGATGCATATTAGTAAAATATGTGTCTGTAGTCACGTTAATTTATTTTCTGTACAAATCTACCACTATTTAGTTGCATACTGTAACAAGGATATGTCACAATACACATAAAGAACACAGTCAAGGTTCAGGACTTATCTTGCAAATGCAGTGGTTGACACAACTTTAGTTTAGGGCTAACACTGTCTGATGCAAGCAGTACACAGCCAATACATAGATAGGTACAAGATGTGTGAATTATCTGGCAACAATTTTAATATATGTGTGTGAGTAGGAGAAAGGTATTACTCCCTAGGTCCCTTAGTACTCAGTGAATGTGCTATGTATTCTCTCTTAGCCAAATCAAGGGCATACTGAGCATGCCTACTTCTGCCTACAGAGACAGCAGCTGGGCTTTCCTCCTCTGTGTTCTCCTGTGACTATCATTGGGTGACCTAGGAATTGGTGGGGTAATGTGTGTCCCTTCTCCTTGTGTATCCTGCTGCAGCTGTTTACACAGAATCAGACTGCGGATCATAGCATATACTGTGAATATTTACATACATGTGAATGAATTGGGTTCCTATTATGTTATCAAAACTTCAAAATGGCAGCATTTCGAACATTGCATTGTGGGATCGCAGTATAGTGAGGATTGGAATATTTGCCCTTTCCTCACTGTAGTGCGATCTTGGAGTTGGAATATATATTTAGCGGGGGGTGGGGGAGTGCAACCCCCCACAATACAAGCTTCAAAAATGCTGCCATTTCGACGTTTTGATTGTTCAATTACGTTATCTTTCAATAAAGTGATATGAACCCGAATGAATAATACTGCAAGGCTCCACTGGATATATCTAATCATCAGAACCATAACTTCAGAAGCCCAAACACATGCTCTATGATGTTTCTAGTTTATGTGTGAGCCACATTATGGCATTCTTCCATGGGTGTATGCATTTCTGATGGGTGATGGGTGTTACCATCCACAGTTCCAGGGTGTAGCCAGCATCCCCCAGTAAATGGCCCTGGGGGATGTCCCCCCTATAAAATATCTGGTACAGCTGTGATGTGTGCCAGATATGGGAGTCGTGATAAGTGCCAGGGTTGCCAGCATGCATATTCAAGATAATCTCCTGGGCATTGCACATGACTTGGCAGTTGATGGTGTGGTATCCCTTGCAGTTAATGTAGATTCTACCCTGCTCAGCAAGTTGTGCCTTGATGTGTAAATGAGTGCAATCTATGGCACCCAGTACTTCAGGGTAGTATGCTACATGATAGAACTGTTGCATATTGCTGGCACTCTCCTCAGAAGTAAGGGGAAAATATATGTGCTTACTGGCATGTATAAGCATACCATCCATGAGCTGGTGGAGGATCCTGGATGCTGTTGCCTGTAACACACCTACTATGTCCCCACTTGGTCTTTGAAAAGTACCTGTAGCTAATATTCTAAGGGCTACACATACCTTAGTTTCCACTGGGATGGGTGGCAGAGCTCACAAAGTTCTTGTAATGTGTGTCTGTCCACGCTGCAGTGCTCTACAATCCCCAGCTCATGTAGCACCTGGGAGGTTACCCTGGGCCTAAACACTCTTCTCCTTTTTGGCCTAGCCCTATTGTCAGTAGCAACAGCAACATTGACTTCAACGTCTAGCACATACAGATGTAGAATAGCTGCACAGCCCCTAGCATTATCTCAGTTAAAATTTCCAACTCTCTACTCCAATGGTATTGAAATATTGAGGGAAAATAAGAATGTAGTCTATGTGGATACTTTATACATTTTTTGAAGAGTTCCACCGTGTTGGATTGAGTAATTAAGATGTAGTTCACCTGCTTAGGTAGTAATTAGCATTATTTAAAACACCTGCTTGAGTGGTCTGCTATGCACAGCTCAGAGCAGCTCCACTCAATGTTATATAAATACGGCAAGAACAAGCAAAATTTATCATTTTTATCTCTGTTTCCTTGATAGCGCAAAAACATGCAACATAAAATGTGAAGATAAGCTTGTACATCCTATACTCAAACCCAGAACCATCAGCACTGTAGCTCTAGACATACAGGTGCTACCACAGGAATAGTTACACAGCAAGCCTTGTATTGCTCCATTTTCCATTGGTGAGCTAAGCACAACAACATGCAAACATACTGACATAAAAAAATGGAAGCTGACACACTCCCCTTATGTCATCACTCACTGTTGACATTCATTGGAAACATAAACACCATGTAGATTCCTACACAAAGTGAAAATCCCTACACGATTACTGTTTTTTATGACGCAATAACTCTACTAATTTTGGGACTTATTTGCATAATGACTGTGCTGACAGCCTGGATTGTACATGGTTAGTAGCCATGTAATCAGGGGAACTGCACAGGAGCACAATGTTTTAACACAAGGCAGAGTATTAATTTCTCTATATATGTCATACAGAACACATCATGCTTACAGTACACTATAATACAGTATTTCATCAAGGTTACATATTTTAAAGGGCTGCATTGTGTAGAAGTTTATGATTCATTGGGCGTGGGGAGCCCAAGGTGCATTTATGTCAGGACAGTTAATCTCACGTTTTTTTTTCAGAGACTGATTTTTCTAGCATCCAGAGGGTACACTTAGGCCATAATATGTCTTGTATTATCTGCCAAGCTCAGTTCTATATAACTTTCTATATGTTTCATTGGCTGTTTTTCCATGTAGACTCCTGTATGTGGAAAATTTCCACGCACACGGAGTCTACACGGAGTCTGTACGGCTTCATTTTAGGTTGTTGGATTGCTGAGTCACATCAGCTTGCTTCATTAGCATAAATTTCAGCTGCTTATGCTGAAATTTGCATTTCATGAAAGTTTCAGCATTTGCACATAAGTCCAAGTGACTGCACATCCCTCTATAACGTTTACTGAATCTAAAACTCACCACATCCATGTATGTATTGCACCATGACAAGCACACTGTAAAAATGGTTTATTGAATTCACCAAATGCACCACAAAGAAACTTATGACTGGGGGAAAGGAGATTCCCCTGTTCAATATCTGATTTAGGTAATTGTCTCCAGGAACAACTAAGAAACACAATATTTCCACTGTGAAGTTAAGGAAATACCCAAAACAGGATGTCTGTTCTTCTTTATTGTCTCCTATACCTTGGCAAATTTTGAATTCTCATATATGACATTAATATTTATTTAGAAAACCTAATGATAATTTTCTTGCACTACACAGACCACACATTATGCTCTGACGTTTAGTGAAAGACAGACTTAAGTACTTTTCTGATGTAAGAAAGGTACTTTAAGTTTATTGAGCACCTTTTATTGTTGTTGCATTCTAGTCTTACATTAAAGCATAAATAACCACCACAGGGCACTTTCTGGAAACTGAAACTGTTTTAAAAGCTGTAATACACTTTTTCTTGCTTAAGAGTAAAGGGTAATGTAGCCATTAAAGTTGTTAGGGGGTCAGAAATACACTTTGCTTCTAGCCCCTGTCTGTGAGTCAGTACTGAGTGTGTTGTTGATTTCAAAGTTGCAAAACATTCCACACTCCCAAACTTTATTCTTCTTTCTTTCTTTCTTTCTTTCTTTCTTTCTTTCTTTCTTTCTTTCTTTCTTTCTTTCTTTCTTTCTTTCTTCTTTACCATGTTGTACTTTGGAACAGCTAAAATCCCAGCAGTGATATAGCTAAAGTCTATTCTTGGTAAAAAGAATAAGAAAAAGAAAATATATATAGCACATGCAAGTACAAGATAATACAAGTAGTATAATATAAGACATAACATATGGAAAAAGGTTATGATCGGGTTTCTCTGATCATAGCCAAGCACTGTAAATAGTTATATGTTCTTGAAACAGACAACAAGCTTCACCTCTTGAGCTTTGCTTCACAATACTCTTAAGAAGAATTTATTGATATCCATTACTCTAACATGTTACAATTCAGTTATGATTACAGACCAGATCATAGTCCCCCATTTTATGTTGACAATGTTATCTTTCATACATTCAGTTGTAAAATATACTACTTATATTGTTTTGCTGTTTTTATGTTCTATCATTTTTTTACCAATAATAAACTTTACTGTATCACTACTGGGATTTTAAACCTTGTTACCCTCATTAGATTATTTATGAAATGGCCATTTATATTACAAAACACACCAAGATAACATACAAACTAACAAAAGCGTAAATACCTTTTATGGATACAGTTTCACTTTTTGAAATTCCATGTTAGGTGCATTTTAATTAAGTGTAGCATTTTTTTTCGGGTTTATGTTCGCGCATCGAAAAAAAAATACAGCGAACAGCTACTAACTGAACAGTTTAACATCAAAAAAAGCTTAACAATGAAAAACAGCTCATCAAATGGCTATAGCTGGCCAACAAACAGGAAGTACCGTGATGCATAAGGTAAGCAAAGGAAACCATTTAAATTTGCCCTTTTCCCGACTGTAGTGCGATCTTGGAGTTGGTATATATAGTTAGGGGGTTGGGAGGGTGAGGGGAGTGGAGCGCCCAACTTTGTTGGTTACTTTTGCGATGTTGGCCAACTATAGCCATTCAATGAATTATTTTTCATTGTTCATAGGTAGGTTCATAGGTAGGTACTAGGCTATCGGCCCAAGAGCCTAGGTAAGTCTAGCCAGCAAGGTTCCCTGGCTTACACCACCCAAGAAAGTTATTTTCCTGTGCCCCTGTTGAACAGAGCCAACAAAGTGATCCCTGGGGTGTATTTCCTATTTCCCCTCCACTTATCAAGATTTTTCTTGAAGAGTGCTAATGAGTAACTTTGACTGACTTAGATGGGTAGTTTAGTCCAGAGTATGGGAAGTCTCTGGGACAGGAATCTATCCCTCCATCATGTCCTGTTTATTGTGGTGACAAGGTTTAGGTCCCTAGAGAATGTAGCTCAGAGGGATTGGGATTTCTTTAGGTGTAGCATGTCCAGTAGCTCTGGGTTTGGCATAGCTTTATATGTTAGGCAGAAATCACCTCGGAGTAGGTGATATGCTATGGAGTAAAGCTGGAGTTTTTTGAGATGGTCAGTGTAGGGCATCTGTTTAAGGCCAGTAATCCTCTTTGTGAGGTACTTCTGTGGGTTTTCCAGTTGCTGCAGATGTCTTGTGAGGTACATTCCAAAAGGGGCATTGTACTCTATAATGGGTCTAATAAGTGTCGAGTAGAGGGGAACAATGACCTCTTTCTTCCTAGATGAGAACTCTTTTGTGATGAGGTGTGCCACATAGAATGATTTCCTGACTACTGTGGCGATGTGATTATCAAAGGAGAGACTACTGTCCACCTGGGTCTCTCTTATCCCACATTCAGCATTAAGTAGACTGCCACCTATGTGGTAGCTCATGGGTACAGAGTTTTTACCAAAGGAGATGACAATGCATTTTTTGGCATTGAGCTTGAGGCCATGGCTCTGACACCAGGCATCTGTCTCACTGAGGCCCTTCTGTAGGATGTCCACATCATTTGGGGACTCAGCTATGGCTCCTAGTTTGCAGTCATCTGTGAACTTCATTAGCCAAAGGCCTTCTGTGTTAGCCTGTACTTCAAAGAAGTAGATACAAAACAGGAGAGGTCCCAGGAATGAACCCTGTGGCACTCCACTTGTCACTGGTTTGAAGTTAGATTTGGAGTCTGTAACTTTTACAATGTGGGTTCTGCAGTGAGCCAGCTGACAACTCATCTTATGATGTAGGGATTTATACCTAGTTTAGTGAGTTTAGCTAGAATTCCAGAATGGGGGATGGTGTTAAAAGCCTTGGCGGGGTCAAGATCGGCTGTGTGAAGCACCTTACCTTCATCTACAGCTTTGGTGACTGCCTCAAAGAAGTCGATCAGGTTCAGGAGGCATAAACTGCCTTTCACAAACCCAAACTGGGTGGGGTCCAGAGTTTGGAGGTTACCAATGTCTTGGTTTATGAGTTCCATGATGATATGTTCCATGGCCTTACAGAACAGGCTCGTCAGGCTAATAGGGCGATAGTTTCCAGTATCAGTGGTGGCTCTCCCTTTGTGGAGTGGGATAACTGTTGCTGTGTGCCATTCAGTGGGCACAAAGCCTGATGTGAGACTATGATTGAACATGGTGCTTGGGTGGGGAGCCAGTTCATTCTGAAGTTCATGTAAAGCGCAGCCTGGGATGTTGTCCAGTCCCATGGATGCTGTGTTTTTGGCTTTAGAGAGTGCAACTTTTACCTGCATAGTTGTCATTACAAGGACTCTGCATTCTTCCTGTACAGATATGGGCCCTTTAGGGGGTGAGAGGGGGGTAAAGTTAGCACTGAACTTATCTGCCAGGACATTGGCAATATCAGTTGATTCTGTAATTTTCATGCTGTTGTGCTGTATCTCAGAGCAGATCTGGGTGTTGCCATTGAGGTTCTTGCAATAGCTATAAAATGCTTTGTGGTTGTCCCTAGAATCAGTGGCAATTTTGTTTTTGTAGCTAGCTTTGGAGGATCTTATAAAGGATCTCAGCTGCTTACTGAGGCTGACCAGGGAACTCCTCCACTTATGGGATTTTACTCTGTTTTGCAACAGTTTCTTCCTTCTGTTGTAGAGTTTGTTTATGGCAGGGGACCACCAGATTGGCTTCCTTTTTTTGAAGGGTAGCGTCTTGGTTCTGTTTGGGATAGCACGATCCATCTACTTGTGTAAGTGCTTATAGAGTGCCTTTGTGTAGAATTCAGGAGTCATAACTGTATTGTCCATCTGCATGGGTGTCATGACGTTCGCCACTTCTGTCTTAAGAAACATGAAGTTGGCTTTGGAGAATTTTTTTGCCATGATTTCCTTAATGGGAGCAGGGGTGGGATGTGGATATCTAGGGTGATTAGCTTATGGTCGGATCTGACCAATGAGGAGTTGACTTCAGGTGTGGAACACCAGTCATTCTTGTTGGTGATGACTAGGTCTAGGATATTGTTGCCCCTGGTGGGGGTGTGGATAAGTTGATCCAGGGCATTGGAATTTATGAATTCCAGAAAGCGTTGAGCAAAAGAGTTGGTACATGAGTAGTTTTCCCAGTTAATGGTGGGGTAGTTGAAATCACCCATTATTAGGGTGTTTGGCTGAACCCTAATATTTTCCAGTATATCAAGAAAAGAGGAGTGGGAATCCTGGGGCATGGTGGGAGATCTGTAGCAAGGTTTTTAGGAAGATTAAACATTTGCTGTTTAACGTTCAGTTAGTAGCCATCCGCTGTTTTTTTTTCCCCAATACGTGAACAGAGACCTCATTTTTTTCACCTTGTTATCTAATGACATATTAAATTATGGGCTAGATTCCAAAGGACTTTCCCTTAGAATAGGTGCTTTTATAGGTTCATAAGTAGATGCTAGGCTATTGGACCTAGGGCCTATATACGCCTAGCCAAAAAGGTACCTTGGCTTTCGCCACCCAAGAAAATTATTTTCCTGTGCCCCTGTCGAGCAGAGCCACAGAAGTGATCCCTGTGGTGAATTTCCTATCTCCCATCCAGTCATCAAGATTATTCTTGAAGAGTGCTAATGAGCTTTCTTTGATATAGATAGGTAGTTTGTTCCAGAATATGAGAAGTCTCTGGGACAGGAATCTATCCCTCCAGCATGTTCTGTTTATTGTAGTGACAAGGTTTAGGTCCCTAGAGTGTGTAGCTCAGAGGGATTGGGATTTCTTTAAGTGGAGCATGTCCAACAGCTCTGGGTTTGACATAGCTTTGTATGTTAGGTAGAGATCGCCTCTGAGTAGGCGATATGTGACGGAGTAAAGCTGGAATTTTTTTAGATGGTCTGCTTAGGGCATCTGTTTGAGGCCAGTAATTCTCTTTGTGAGGTATTTCTGTGGCCATTCCAGTTGTTGTAGATGTCTTGTGAGGTACACACCAAAAGGGGCACTATATTCTATAATGGGTCTAATGAGTGATGAGTAGAGGGGAACAATGACCTCTTTTTTCCTGGATGAGAAACCTTTTGTGATGAGGTGTGCCACTTAGATGGATTTCATGACTACTGTGTCAATGTGATTATCAAAGGAGAAACTACTGTCCACCTATGTCCCAAGGTCTCTTATCACACGTTTGGTGTTAAGTAGACTATTGCCTACATGGTAGTTCATGGGTACAGAGTTTTTACCAAAAGGGATGACAATGCACTTTTTGGCACTGAGCTTGAGGCCATGGCGTTGACAACAGGCATCTGTCTCAGTGAGGCCCTTTTGTAGGATGTCCACATCATTAGAAGTTTTGATTATGGCTCCTAGTTTGCAGTCATCTGCAAACTTCTTTAGCCAAAAATTTTCTGTGTTAGCCTGTAATTCAGAGAAGTAGATACCAAACAGTAGAGGACCCAGGACTGAACCCTGTGGTACTCCACTTGTCACAGATCTGAAGTCGGATTTGGAGTCTGCTACTTTCACAGTGTGGGTTCTGTCAATGAGCCAGTTAGCAACCCATCTTGTGACATAGGGATTTATACCTAGTTTAGTGATTTTATCTATAATTCCAGAGTGGGGGATGGTGTCGAAAGCCTTGGCGAGATCTAGATAGGCTGTGTGAACCACCTTACCCTCATCTACAGCTTTTGTGACCACTTCAAAGAAGTCTATCAGGTTTAGGAGACATGATCTGTCTTTTACAAACCCAAACTGGGTGGGGTCCAGAGTTTGGAGATTACAACTGTCATTGTTTATAAGTTCCATGATGATACATTCCATCACCTTGCAGACCAGGCTCATCAGGCTAATGAGGCGGTAGTTCCTGGGAGCCATGGTGGCTCCCCCTTTATGGAGTGGGATGACCATCGCTGTGTGGTATAAGCCTGCCTTGATTCCAAATTAGTTGTTCTCAGTGTAAGTGACTAACGTTGGTGTAAGACCTATAAAAAGGTAACCACTGGGAGAGATTCCAACAGAACTGCTATTAGTACAAGTGACTTACTACAGTGTAAGCCTGCCCTGCTTCCAAAAGACTTGCTCTCAGTGTAAGTGATTTACTGTGGTGTATACACTTACTCTGATAGCAATTCTTTAGAGATCTAGTCCTATACTTCTAAAGCTTTCAGAAATAACTTTGGGATCCTGGCACTGTAGCGATATACAGTGTAGATGGTCATAAATCTTATTCACTGTTGTTATCACAAACTGTAGTGTGACAACAGTTATCCTGCATGTGAAGCATTCTTCTCTAATTACTGAGGACTGAGTCCACACATTTCCACACATTTCAATCATGAGCACCTCACCAGTACTCTGTTCTTGTTCTGCTGTAGACTGTCATCTAATGACATGCTTCATTCATTACACTTCTCTGTGTCTTCCACATCGTTAACAGTGATGAAACACAGCTTTTGCAATGGCTTTAGATATAGAGAAATTAAACTGATAATACTACCTGTGATTAACTATCAACTGCATAAATGAATGCACTGTGACAGCACCCTGCTCTTCATGACTATTTTCTGTGTTGTCTGTTCTTTGTTAGGGTATTAACATGAGCATGAATATGTGTGTGTTTGTGTGTGTGTTGGGGGGGAGGTGCATGTGCTTAGCGTGTGCATGCTTGCAAACATGTATGACTATGTGTGTACTTAATGAATATGTGCATGTGTGCCTGTATATCTCTTGTTTTTTTTTTTTTAGATTAAATTCAGACTGCTTTACCTGGGATATGTGACATACTTGCATGTATCTCTTTCCTTATACCAGTCTACTGAGACAGGATCATTTGCTTTTGGACAAGTCTTTTTGCTTAAAATATTGATGGAGAAATAAAGCATGGAACATCTTACATACACCTATAATTTATGTACATTGTGTTTCAGGATCTCAAGATAGACTATATGCAAAATGAATGGGCAAATAAATCCATAAATAAATAAAGTAAAATAAAATAAACCACCTAGGGTAATGTAATATGGCTAAACACAGAAAACTGCCTAGGGTACTATAATATGTCTCTCTACAAATGTATTCGGATTGCGTGTTGGAATTTCTCTTGGCAAGTGGCACATCCTACATGTAGTCAGATCTCAGCATTCTGATTTTCTACATTAACATGCCTATTAAATAATGCATCTTATAATTCAACTCATATGATCCTTTACAGACCTTAAAATAAACAATGTCCCTTTCATGTCCTTTTGCAATTCAGACATTGATAACTGCTTCCAAGGCAGAGATAAATCACATGAATGCATTTATGATCCCCTTCTCCCTTGGAGATGTGTTCATATGCACTTTACTTCCTATGGTGGCTCATTTCCAGGTCATTTTCCAGTGTGTCCTCTACTGTGAAGGATCCATGCCTTTCTGAATAAAGGCTAGTTTAAAATTTGTGAGGAGTTGTCAGAGAAACTGCCACTAAAGCTTCTGTTGTGGGTAATGTTCTTCTCCCTGCCCTTATGGTAATGTTTGATAGTCTCTTGACTTCAAGAAGATAGAATGGAAAATGAAGATAATTAATCAGAACTAATGCTAAAACTGTGACCAGAACATAAACTACTACTTCACCAGTACCTATAATGTCAGTTTGCATGTATTGGTGGAAATGAGCATTTGTAAAATGTTAATTTGAATATGTCTTTTTGAGTATGTCTTTTTTTCGCTCTGGGAAAGATGAGCAGCAGTTACAGTTAGTGACACATATTCTATTTACAAGCGCAGATCTAAAAGAACACATAGCACCTCCTAACCTTGATTAGAAATGTCAAAATGCACTTCCTTAGTCATCATCTTAGTCAGTGGTACAAGAGTTTTCTTTATATCAGTACTGCATAGTCCACTAGATGTATTGGAAATCATCAGACAGTAAATATTCACAAAATAATGCACAACATTAAGAATAATTATTTTTTAATATATTATTGCCTGTAGTTACTTTATGGGACACAGACCCTGGGATTCATGAAGCTCGGCGCAAGGCCGGTGTAAGGCTTGCGCTGGCGGTGCAGTGAATAGTCGGCATAGCAGCGCCATATGCATAGTAATGAGTGCGCGCCGCAACCACAGACACGTGCGTAGGGCACGTGAGCGAGCCCAAGTAGGATGCGTCCGGAGGCGTGGCCAAGCCGGCAGGCGATGAGCAACCTAAAGTGCTGACTTCCACAGGCCGCCCGTAATAGTAACCGCACCAGCCAGGGCCCGTGGAGAATGAAACGTACGCAGACTATGCAACATAGTACCCATCCCAACAAAACGGAGAACCAAACATCAACCCACGAAGCCCTAAGTGTACCCGTCCAAGGAACAAAGGATACGCGTAATACCGTGTCCGTCCCGCAATGCACTGTCAGTGGGCATACCCAGTGAAGGTGTACCGCAGCATGTCAGCGCCGCACCGACATAGAAGTAGCGACATGGGCATGGTCACCAGCAGTAGTGAGAGTACACAGCCGGGTAGCCGTGTCGATATAACAACAAGAAGGAAACAAGATACCCTAAACACAGGCAAACATGTGCATAGCAACATGTACCACACCCAGCAACGTGCTCATCGCATACACATAGGACGGCGTATGTCTAAGCGTAATATCCAGAAGCAGAACTCATGCATGCAAATGTAATACACAATAGCCCCATCATAGCATGTATCCCGCACCCATGTACGACCGTGCACCCAACCCAGCTAGCAGCCTTGTGCAGCTACACACCTACACACAATGGGCATACCTGAAATGTGGTAAGAAGTATTGTCTTAGGCAGTGCCACGCGGGCAAATATGTACCCCACATGTTAACAACCCACCTCAGGTACAGATATGCAAATGGCTGCATGTGAATGTGTCGGCAGAATGTGTACATCCCGCATGTGGTATGGACCTGTCGAAACCCCATAGGCATGCACACGCCACGGTGCACATAACTGTACACATCTGGACAAGGCGGTATGTTCAACCACCGTACCGATGATTAGCTATGCAGACATGTCAAACACAACACATATAGCGGAACATCTGCCTACCAAACAGGACGCCCTAACAGGGTGCCACAGGCACAGAAGGGGAAGGTGGGACATCACATGTTGAGAGTAGCGTTGCCGGACGGCCAAACACCCACGGCCAACGCAAAGGACGGAATAACATGCATATGCCCGGATGGATGGGTATGTCATAGCATGGGAATAGGCCAAGCCAACCACCATAATAGCCATGTGTACCACATACAAACAGCCAGTAACACGCAGTAGTAATGCATGAAGGCATACACGACTGTGGGAATAGCACAGGACATATGGCACGTGCCAAGTGTAGATGCATGACACAAAAGTCCAGGATGGGGCCCACTGCAAAGAGGAGCATGTGCCAACCCCACCTCCCACAGATGTACCGGCAGTGAAAACACATGCCAAACACACACCAACACTACCGTCCATCCCACGACAGTAACGGAGGCTGGTCAAAGACCACCATGACGCGCGCACAAACAGGGACACGTGTAACCGTTGCCTTAACACCCCCCCATAGGCCAAAGAATAATAGAATGGACATATGCATGTAATGCTGTGAAGGATGTGTGGTAGTCCTCAGTATCACAGAGGTAGGGACACAGATACACTGTAATCAACCGTGACGTATGTGCACTGTAGACAGCATACCTGCAGGTAATACAGAGGTCAATCACGTGCCACAGAAATATACACATGAGAAAGAGGATAGGGATAGACAAGTGTGAATGGGACAAACTATGAACATAGGTTCATAGGTCCATAGGTACAGAGTAGGCTATCTACCCAAGGTCAGCCATAACCCTAGGCCATAGTTAGGATTCCTTTGCCAACCCTCCGGTCCGGAGATAAAATGCCTATTATATTGCTGTACCTCTGTCAAGCAGTGACAATGATGTAATCCCTGGGGTATATCTGCAATCCCCATCCAACGGACAAGATCCCCCTCGAACAAGGCTAGCAAGGTTCTCTGCCTCACATGTACTGTGATGTAGATCCACAGCATAGTGAGTGTCTGGGTGACGTATGTGTCACTCCAACACATCCTATTAATGACCGTGTCAAGGTTCACGCCACCTGCCCTTGTGGTTCCGAGGGATGTAGATCCAGTAGGTGAAGCATAGTCATCAAATATGGGTCGACATGGCCTCGTATGTCAGGCACAGGTCAACACCGAACAAGAGGTATGTGACTGAATGGAGCAGGAGTCCTAACAGTGGGGCAGCATAACACAAATCCCTGACACCCTGCATCTGTCTGACGATTAACCTATGGGGCCTTCCCAGCTGCTGTAGGTGTCGGGTCAGATACCCTCCGAATGGGGCAATGTACTCAATCATAGGTGTAACACGTAATGAGTACAAGGAGATGATGACCTACCCTGATCTAGATGTGAATCCCTGCACGATCAGGTGGGCAATGTAGAAGTTCTACCGAACCACGATAGCAACGTGTGTGTCGAACGAATGGTGACCGACAACCTGGGTCCCCAGATCCCTGGTAATTACCCCCGTGCTCAGTGGACTGCCACCCATATGCCGGACAGGGGTGACCTCGTTCTTCCCGATGGGTATGACTATGCATTACCTGGCATTTAGCTGTAGGCCATGTCCCTGACAGCAGATATCCATATCTGGGAGGCCCCTTTGAAGGATATCTGTGTCAGATGTCCGTCCCACTATGGCACCCGGTTCGCAGTCATCTACAAACAATGTCAGCCATAACACCCCTGTGTGTGCTTGTACTGTGGAAATGTAGATGTAGAAAAAGAGTGGACCCAGGGCAGAGCCCCGTGGGACACCGCCTGTGACAGGCAGTAAGTCCGACATGCTGCCAGCAACTATGACCGCGTGGGTCGTGTCACCTAGCCAGTTTGCAACCCATCCTGCGATGTACGTGTTCACATCCAAGCCGATGGGTTTATCAATGATACCCGAGGGGGTATTGTGTTGAAGGCCTTTGCCAGGTCGAGGTAGGCTGTATGGACTGCAAGACCCCCATCAATGGCCTCGGTGACTGTCCCTAAAACATCAACCAGGATTTAAACGCATGAACCGCCCTGACCAAGCCAAACTGGGTTGGATGCAAAGTATGCAGGTCCCCTATGTCGTCATCTACGGGCCGCAGTATGATCCCTCCCCATGTCTTTGCAGATAAGTCTTCTCATGGTAATGGGACAGTAATAACCAGGGTCAGTGGAGGCACTGGCCCTGTGAAGTGGGACTACAGTCGCCGTGCGACACAACTTGGGTACGTTACCCGAGGTGAGGCTAAGAATAAACAGCTGTCCTAACTGTGGGTCTAATTCCTCAATGAGATCGCGGAGTACACAGTCGGGACACCAGCTGGTCCCATGGATGCTGTGTTCACTACCCTGGAGAGAGCATGTCCCACCCGTGCATTACAGAACATTCGGGACCACAAACCGCTGGTACAGACATCTCTCCATGTGGGGGGGGGTGGAGATGTCTTCACCGAACCTGTCAGCCCGTATGTTGGCAATGTGTGTATGTTCAGTAAACTCCACATCATTGTGAACCCAGTCAGAGCATATGTGTGAGTTACCTCCCAGGTGTCCAGCATAGCAAATGAAGGCTGTATGATTGTCTGCCGAGTCCTTGGAGATATATCTGTGGAACCTGCCCCGGACTATGTCATGACAGCCTGTAGCTCTTCACATATAATGAGCAAGGGTGTCATACCTCACAAGGTGTCTGCTCTGCCTTGTAGTAGCCACCTCCTCTCGTTGTACAGCTTGTGTATGGCTGGGGTACACCACACTGGATGCTTGGCATTGGTACAATGAACCACAGTTGGGTAAGGGAATGCCTGATCCATGCAGTCCTGTAGGTACCGGTAGAAGGCATATGTAAGTGATGCAGTGGCTTGAGTACTGTTGACCACTGGCTCAGGGTCCTTAAAGGAGACCACAGTAGTGTTCAGAATTGTGAATTTGGCCTTTGAGAAAGCCATGTGTATGGTAACCGGCAACACCCACAGCAACGTATGTCAATAGCAGAAGCCATTGTCCAAATAACATAGATTAACGTCGGTATTACAATATGTATTATTATACATGTATTGACACGTGTCTGCTAATTACACTTGCAAATGGCGGTAAGACCGGGCCAAAGTGCCCGTGATTTACCTGGTATGGTGGTGTCATTCCGACAATAAAGTGGCGATACTTCCCTACTGGGACCTCTGGGGATTAATTAAAGCGGTTGTTAACCTGCATCATTGGATGTACACCATTTGGTTCCGGTTTTGGAAAACATGGTTTCCGTAGCACTACACACTATGGGTAGTCAAGCAGACATCCGCGATTGGTGAACACACAGCAGCAGTCAAAACCACTGGCCACATGGACACAGTCCGACAAGCTCTACACTTTACATATGCACATTGGTGTCCATTGTAGGACCCAAAAATTGTCCCGTACGGAATACCTGCCAGCCTTCATCGTCCAACCAGGAGAAGCGACAGTCGTGACCACGGCACAGCTAGACATATGCACCACCAGCGTGTTCAATGTTGATGACAACTGTCCATGAAATGCAGCACATATGCACAGAAATCCCCAGAGTTCCGAGTCCATAGAAGTGCGTCCACATCCCAGTCCCGCACACATGAAGGATGTGTAATGGGTACTGTCGAGTGTTGCAGCCAAGGGATCCTGGGTATGTAGAAACAGGGCTCGGTGTCGTTTGGCAGATAATCCGTTGTCCCGCCCCGTGGGAGGGATGTGGGCGTAGCACCTGCCTTACTCCCCACTAATAATGCAAAGCATCCACCGGAGAATGCTAAATGCAGGTGTGAAATGTGTACAGCCCTATACCAGTGTCCAGTAGGCAATTCTCATGGATGGACAAGCGTACGACCAAGATGGCACCCATAACTGCAAACCCGGTGGAATTACACAGCCGCAGTAAGGCATAACACAGGAAATACACATAGGGACTACAGTTGACATTCCCCATACAAAGTTGGACCGCCGTGCGAACACCGCGCACACAGCACTCAATCTGCCAGCAACAAAATGGGGAGCACTCGCTACCATACTGCGGAACAGATGGGCGACCTGTGGAACACATACTAATGGCACACCAACAACGTCAACTAGGATATGTAAACTATGGCATTCCCACCTATAAAGAAAACATGCTTCAATGAATACATAGGGGATCAACATGTTCTGGTGGTGTTATGTTGAAAATACAGTGACGGATATGTCCTATTGGGACGTCTGAGGTTTATTTAAAGCAGTTGCTAACCTGCATCTTTGGATGTACACCATTTGTTCACAGTTCTAAAACACCTGGTTTACGTAGCACCACGTAGAATGGGTAGTCAAACAGACATCCGCGATTGGGGAACATACAGCAGCAGTCAAAACCACTGGCCAGTTGGACACAGTCCAGCAACATCTAACTTTACATATGCACATTGGTGTCCATTGTAGGACCCAAAATTTCTCCTAACAGAATTCCATCCAGCCGTTTCCGACCACCAGATGATGCGATAGCCGTGACTACGGCACAGTTAGACATATGCACCACCAGCGTGTTTAAGGTTGATGACAGGTGTCCATGAAATGCAGGACATATGAACAGAAATCCCCAGATCGACGTGTCCATACATGTGCGTCCACATCCCAGTCCCGCACACATGAAGGATGTGTAATGGGTACTGTCGAGGGTTGCAGCCATGGGATCTTGGGTATGCAGAAATGGGGCTCGGTGTTGTTTGGCAGATAATCCGTTGTCCCACCCCGTGGGAGTGATGTGGGTGTAGCACATGACCTACTCCCCACTAATAATGCAAAGCATCCACCGGATAATGCTAAATGCAGGTGTGGAATGTGTACAGGCCATAACAGTGTCCAGTAGGCAATCCCCATGGATGGACAAGCCTACGACCAGGATGGCACCCATACCTGCAAGCCCGGTGGAATTACACAGCTGCAGTAAGGCATAACACAGGAAATGCAGATGGCAACTACAGTAGACACTCCCCATAGAAATCCAGACCGCCGCGAATACCGGCGTACACAGCACTCAATCTGCCAGCAACAACATGGGGATTACTCGCTGCCATACTGCGGAACAAATGGGCGACCAGTGGAACACATACCAATGGCACACCAACAACGTCAACTAGGAAGGTCATAGGATGTTTAAACACTGGCGTCCCCGCTTATAAAGAACATCCTTCAATGAATCAATAGGGTCTACATGTTCTGGCTGTGTTATATTGACAATACAGTGGCGTATATGTCCTACTGGGCCTTCTGAGGATTACTTAAAGCAGTTGCCAACCTGCAGCATTACATTAACACCATTTGGGTTAATCGTAGTAAAACATGGGTTTCGTAGCACAACATAATATGTGTAGTCAAACACACATCCGCGATTGGGGAACATACAGCAGCGGTCAAAACCACTGGCCAGATGGACACAGTCCAACATGTTCTACACTTTACATATGCACATTGGTGTCCATTGTAGGACCCAAAAATTTATCCGTACGCAATGTCAACCGGCTGCGATCGAGAGACCCAGATGAAGTGACAGCCGTGACTACGGCACAGCTACATATATGCACCACCAGCGTGTTCAAGGTTGATGACAACTGTCCATGAAATGCAGGACATATGCACAGAAATCCCCAGATTGTCGAGTCCATAGATGTGCGTCCACATCCCATTCCCGCACACATGGAGGATGTGCAATGGGTACTGTCGAGGGTTGCAGCCATGGGATCGTGGGTATGCAGAAATGGGTGTCGGAGTTGATTGGCAGATGATCCGTTGTCCCGCCCCGTGTGAGGGATGTGGGTATGGCATATGCGTTACTCTGCACTAATAATGCAAATCATCCACCGGAGAATGCTAAATGCAGCTGTGAAATGTGTACAGCCCTATACCAGTGTCCATTAGGCAGTTCCCATGGATGGACAAACGTACGGCCAAGATGGCACCCATAACTGCAAACCTGGTGGAATCACACAGCTGTAGTAAGGCATAACACAGGGAATACAGATAGGGACTACAGTAGAGACTCCACATACAAAGTCAGACCGCCGTGCGAATACCGGCGTACACAGCACTCAATCTGCCAGCAAGAGAATGGGGATCACTCGCTTCCATACCGCGGAACAAATGGGCGACCTGCGGAACACATACTAATGGCACACCAACAACGTCAACTAGGAAGGTTATAGGATGGTTAAGCTATGGCGTCCACATATAAAGAACATCCTTCAATGAATTAATAGGATCTACATGTTTTGTTCGTGTTAATTTGACAATACAGAGGCGGAATGTCCCAATGGGATATCTGCGGATTAGTTAAAGCAATTGTTAGCCTGCATCATTGGAATTACACCATTTGGGTTCAGTGGCGGAAAACCCGGTTTACGTAGCACTACATAATATGGGTACTCAAACAGACATCCGTGATTGCTGAACATACAGCAGCAGTCAAACCCACTGGCCAGATGGACACAGTCCAATAAGTTCTACACTTTACATATGCACATTGGTGTCCATTGTAGGACCCAAAAATTTATCCGTATGCAATGTGAACAGGCTGCGATCGAGAGACCCAGAAGAACTGACAGCCGTGACTACGGCACAGCTAGATATGTGCACCACCAGCGTGTTCAAGGTTGATGACAAGTGTCCATGAAATGCAGGACATATGAATAGGACTCCCCAGGTTGCCGAGTCCATAGACGTGCGTCCACATCCCATTCCCGCACACATGAAGGATGTGCAATGGGTACCGTCGAGGGTTGCAGACATGGGATCGTGGGTATGCAGAAATGGGGCTCGGTGTTGATTGGCAGATAATCCGTCGTACCGCCCCGTGGGAGGGATGTGGGTATAGCACATGCGTTACTCCCCACTAATAATGCAAATCATCCACCGGAGAATGCTAAATGCAGCTGTGAAATGTGTACAGCCCTATACCAGTGTCCAGTAGGCATTTCCCATGGACGGACAAACGTACGACCAAGATGGTCACCCATAACTGCAAACCTGGCGTAATTCCACAGCCGCAGTAAGGCATAACACAGAAAATACAGATAGGGACCACAGTACACACCCCCATACAAAGCCAGACCAGCGTGCGAATACCGGCGTAGACAGCACTCAATCTGCCAGCAAGAAAATGGGGTTCACTCGCTTCCATACTGCGGAACAAATGGGCGATCTGCGGAACACATACTAATGGCACACCAACAACGTCAACTAGGAAGGTTATAGGATGGTCAAGCTATGGCGTACCCACATATAAAGAACATCCTTCAATGAATTAATAGGATCCACATGTCATGGTGGTGTTATTTTGACAATACAGTGGCGGATATTTCGTATTGTGACTTCTGAGGATTATGTAAAGCAGTTGCTAACCTGCATCTTTGGATGTACACCATTCGGTTTCAGGTTTGAAAGACCTGGATGTCGTAGCACTACATAATATGTGTAGTCAAACACACACCCGCGATTGGGGAACATACAGCAGCAGTCAAACCCACTGGCCAGATGGACACAGTCCAACAGGTTCTACACTTTACATATGCACATTGGTGTCCATTGTAGGACCCAAAAATTTAGCCCTATGCAAGATAAACGTGATGGAGGAAGCGACGCTGAAGGCGTAACAGCCATGACTACGGCACTGTTAGACATATGCACCACCAGCGTGTTTAAGGTTGATGACAGGTGTCCATGAAATGCAGAACATATGAGCAGAAATACCCATATGGCCGTGTCCATAGATGTTCGTCCACATCTCAGTCCCGCACACATGAAGAATGTATAATGGGTACCGTCGAGGGCTGCAGCCATGGGATCGTGGGTATGCAGAAATGGGGCTCGGTGTTGTTTGGCAGATAATCCGTTGTCCCGCCCCGTGGGAGGGATGTGGGTATAGCACATGCCTTACCCCCCACCAATAATGACAATCATCCACCGGAAAATGCTAAATGCAGCTGTGAAATGGGTACAGCCCTACACCAGTGTCCAGTAGGCATTTCCCAAGGATGGACAAACGTACGGCCAAGATGGCACCCATAACTGCAAACCTGGTGGAATCACACAGCTGTAGTAAGGCAAAACACAGGGAATACAGATAGGGACTACAGTAGAGACTCCACATACAAAGTCAGACCGCCGTGCGAATACCGGCGTACACAGCACTCAATCTGCCAGCAAGAGAATGGGGATCACTCGCTTCCATACCGCGGAACAAATGGGCGACCTGCGGAACACATACTAATGGCACACCAACAACGTCAACTAGGAAGGTTATAGGATGGTTAAGCTATGGCGTACCCACATATAAAGAACATCCTTCAATGAATTAATAGGATCTACATGTTTTGTTCGTGTTAATTTGACAATACAGAGGCGGGAATGTCCCAATGGGATATCTGCGGATTAGTTAAAGCAATTGTTAGCCTGCATCATTGGAATTACACCATTTGGGTTCAGTGGCGGAAAACCCGGTTTACGTAGCACTACATAATATGGGTACTCAAACAGACATCCGTGATTGCTGAACATACAGCAGCAGTCAAACCCACTGGCCAGATGGACACAGTCCAATAAGTTCTACACTTTACATATGCACATTGGTGTCCATTGTAGGACCCAAAAATTTATCCGCACGCAATGTCAACCTGCTGCGATCGGGAGACCCAGATGAAGTGACAGCCGTGACTACGGCACAGCTACATATATGCACCACCAGCGTGTTCAAGGTTGATGACAACTGTCCATGAAATGCAGGTGATATGCACAGAAATCCCCAGATTGTCCAGTCCATAGAAGTGCGTCCACATCCCATTCCGCACACATGGAGGATGTGCAATGGGTACTGTCGAGGGTTGCAGCCATGGGATCGTGGGTATGCAGAAATGGGTCTCGGTGTTGATTGGCAGATGATCCGTTGTCCGCCTGTGTGAGGGATGTGGGTATGGCATATGCGTTACTCCGCACTAATAATGCAAATCATCCACCGGAGAATGCTAAATGCAGCTGTGAAATGTGTACAGCCCTATACCAGTGTCCATTAGGCAGTTCCCATGGATGGACAAACGTACGCCCAAGATGGCACCCATAACTGCAAACCTGGTGGAATCACACAGCTGTAGTAAGGCAAAACACAGGGAATACAGATAGGGACTACAGTAGAGACTCCACATACAAAGTCAGACCGCCGTGCGAATACCGGCGTACACAGCACTCAATCTGCCAGCAAGGAAATGGGGATCACTCGCTTCCATACCGCGGAACAAATGGGCGACCTGCGGAACACATACTAATGGCACACCAACAACGTCAACTAGGAAAGTCATAGGATCCTTAAACTATGGCGTTCACGCTTATAAAGAACATCCTTCAATGAATTAATAGGATCTACATGTTTTGGTTGTGTCATTTTGACAATACAGTGGCGGACATATCCTAATGGGACATCTGAGGATTACTTAAAGCATTTCCTAGCCTGCATCATTGGATTTACACCATCCGGTTTCAGTTTAGAATAACCTGGTTAACGTAGCACTACATAATATGGGTAGCAAGCAGACATCCGCGATTGGGGAACATACAGCAGCAGTCAAACCCACTAGCCAGATGGACACAGTCCAACAAGGTCTACACTGTACATATGCACAATGGTGTTCATAGTAGGACCCCAGAGATTCATCCGTATGCAATGTCAACCAGCTGCGATCGAGAGACCCAGAAGAACTGACAGCCGTGACTACGGTACAGCCAGACATATGCACCCCCAGCGTGTTCAGGGTTGATGACAACTGTCCACGGAATGCAGGACATATGAACAGATATTCCCAGATTGTAGAGTCCATAGAGGTGCGTCCACATCCCATTCCCGCACACATGCCGGATGTGTAATGGGTACCGTCGAGGGTTGCAGCCATGGGATCCTGGGTATGCAGAAATGGGGCTCGGTGTTGTTTGGCAGATAATACGTTGTCCCGCACCGTGGGAGGGATGTGGGAGTAGCACGTGCCTTACTCCCCACTGATTGTGCAAAGCATCCACCGGCTAATGCTAAATGCAGGTGTGAAATGTGTACTGCTCCATACCAGTGTCCAGTAGGCAATCGCTAGGGATGGACAAGCGTAGGACCAAGATGGCACCCATAACTGCAAACCTGGTGTAACCACACAGCTGCAGTGAGGCATAACACAGGAAATACAGATAGGGACTACAGTAGACACTCCCCATACAAAGCCAGACCGCTGTGCGAATACGGCGTACACAGCACTCAATCTGCCAGCACCAAAATGGGGATCACACGCTTCCATACCGCGGAACAAATGGGTGACCTGTGGAACACATACCAATGGCACAATATCAACGTCAGCTAGGAAAGCCATACGATGGTCAAACTATGGCGTTCCCACCAATGAAGAACATCCTTCAGTGAATTAATAGGATTAATGTCAATTGACCATGGAATACACCTAATCAACATCAAAGATCCACTGGCACCTTATGGCACACAAACCAAGTCACACATAGGTAGATGAAACAGTCAACGTAGACATTTTGTCCACGACAGGTCACATATGGTATACAAAGGTTACTTCATAGACATGTAAGCGCTTTCACCCGTAGGCTCCGTGAGACTTACACATAACATAGAAGCATCCAGGCTTTAAATATCCAGCCTTACACTTCCATTTGTTACTTTCTATGCAAACAATGAACATGTAACCACAGCATAGAAAGCACAGACGCAATGTTAACCACACACACATATGTTAACATCTCAGAAAGCATCCTATTAACACATGTATTATATGATATTGTACTATGCGGAATACTCATCAATCAAAGATCTAACAATGTATATGGAAGATATGCATAGCATATCACTGTAATACAGCGGTACAGAACTGAAAGAGTGGACAAATGTGTGTTAACTCTACATCTGTACCTAAACTACATTCCTGTTACGGGGGTTTGCTCCACCTGCTTCTCAAAAGAGGCCTCATCAGTGTTCCATCGGTCAGCCCTGGTGTGTGGCCAACCCTCCACCTACTAATCCATCTAAATCCGCATTCTATAGCATAGCTGATGAGGTCCCCTCTGGTATTATAACCTAGACGTCGTAAAACACCGAATGTAGACGTATGCCTTGTGATGTGCCCATAGCCGGCCGTAGGCATACGCCAATCCTGCGGCTGCCCAGGGCGCCGCACTAGTAGGGCCACCTGTCTAGTAGGTGTGTCATGTAGGTATACCAAGATGGGTCACCATGTGTTGTGGTGGTGGGCGCCATGGAGCCCTACAGCCTAGGGCAGCAGTCGATCTAAGGCCGCTGCCGTGGGAGGGGTAGTACGGTCTGCAGGTATGTGCAGACGTGCACATGAAACAGCGGTCCACAAGGATTACCCATAGTGGCGACACCTGCACAGATGGCTATAGCGGGACACACACACGGCCATGCATACAGCACAGGTAGACATACACACACCATAAATAGGCAAGTACACACAAGGTGTATGGCGTGTACGGGTACAGTGTCAGGACAGCAAGGATAGCTGTCTGCCACGATATCCAGCAGATGTCTTTAGGGTGTTCTGGAATACGGACGGTGCATGGACAATGAGTGGATATGCAACGTACCACAGTTATATGTGTCAGCCGTGCAAATATGCGATACATGGGAAAGACAGCTGTCCATGCTAGAGCAGCAGTACGGGCACAACATAGGTACGTAGATATACAATGACAGAGATACAGACGGACACATGTGGCAGGCCCGTGAGTGTAATGTACACAGCACCACCCCACCACACCATAGCAGGGTGCACGTGGAGAACACGCTACGGAGGTCGCCAACCACAGCAGGCACACAAGCAGTACACGAGCTGCGTCTCACCATCCACAAACACAGGGATGGCGGCAGGATATGAGTGTTCTGCGTAAACCTCAAAGCCATACCCTATGAACCCATGCAGCTGGGAGCATGGACACACACACACATGTGGCAGGCATGGTGATTGACCACACCCCCACATACCCAACCGCACAAACGTATGACACAGGTATGGAATGCGCTACGTGGACCACCGAACACACCACCGTCAGAGGCACATGTACAGGTGGGTGACAACATCCGTAAAGGAATGGCCGCTGATAGCCAAGGTATGTGTTGCGAAGCGTCTAAAAGCTTGTTCATCTGCAGAGGCAGCTGGAAACACACACACACACACACACACACACACACAGGGAAGGGCCAAGAGTCGAACCTACGCCTACCTACATGAACTCACTACAGCATGAAGCATTTACAGAACGCGCTACCGAGATTACTGAGCACAGCGCTGTTAGAGGCATACTTCTAGGCGGGTGACATCACCCGTAAGAGAATAGCTGGCAATAGCCAAGGTATGTGTTGCGAAGCGTCTAAAAGCATGTTCATCTGCAGAGGCAGCTGGAAACACACACACACACACACACACACACACACAGGAAAGGGCCGAGAGTCGAACCTACGCCTACCTACATGAACTCACTACAGCATGAAGCATTTACAGAACGCGCTACCGAGATTACTGAGCACAGCGCTGTCAGAGGCATACTTCTAGGCGGGTGACATCACCCGTAAGAGAATAGCTGGCAATAGCCAAGGTATGTGTTGCGAAGCGTCTAAAGGCATGTTCATCTGCAGAGGCAGCTGGAAACACACACACACACACAAAGGGAAGGGCCGAGAGTCGAACCTACGCCTACCTACATGAACTCACTACAGCATGAAGCATTTACAGAACGCGCTACCGAGATTACTGAGCACAGCGCTGTCAGAGGCATACTTCTAGGCGGGTGACATCACCCGTAAGAGAATAGCTGGCAATAGCCAAGGTATGTGTTGCGGCGTCTAAAAGCATGTTCATCTGCAGAGGCAGCTGGAAACACACACACACACACACACACACAGGGAAGGGCCGAGAGTCGAACCTACGCCTACCTACATGAACTCACTACAGCATGAAGCATTTACAGAACGCACTACCGAGATTACTGAGCACAGCGCTGTCAGAGGCATACTTCTAGGCGGGTGACATCACCCGTAAGAGAATAGCTGGCAATAGCCAAGGTATGTGTTGCGAAGCGTCTAAAAGCATGTTCATCTGCAGAGGCAGCTGGAAACACACACACACACACACAGGGAAGGGCCAAGAGTCGAACCTACGCCTACCTACATGAACTCACTACAGCATGAAGCATTTACAGAACGCTACCGAGATTACTGAGCACAGCGCTGTCAGAGGCATACTTCTAGGCGGGTGACATCACCCGTAAGAGAATAGCTGGCAATAGCCAAGGTATGTGTTGCGAAGCGTCTAAAAGCATGTTCATCTGCAGAGGCAGCTGGAAACACACACACACACACACACACACACAGAAGGGCCGAGAGTCGAACCTACGCCTACCTACATGAACTCACTACAGCATGAAGCATTTACAGAATGCGCTACCGAGATTACTGAGCACAGCGCTGTCAGAGGCATACTTCTAGGCGGGTGACATCACCCGTAAGAGAATAGCTGGCAATAGCCAAGGTATGTGTTGCGAAGCGTCTAAAAGCATGTTCATCTGCAGAGGCAGCTGGAAACACACACACACACACACACAGGGAAGGGCCGAGAGTCGAACCTACGCCTACCTACATGAACTCACTACAGCATGAAGCATTTACAGAACGCGCTACCGAGATTACTGAGCACAGCGCTGTCAGAGGCATACTTCTAGGCGGGTGACATCACCCGTAAGAGAATAGCTGGCAATAGCCAAGGTATGTGTTGCGAAGCGTCTAAAAGCATGTTCATCTGCAGAGGCAGCTGGAAACACACACACACACACACACAGGGAAGGGCCGAGAGTCGAACCTACGCCTACCTACATGAACTCACTACAGCATGAAGCATTTACAGAACGCTTCCGAGATTACTGAGCACAGCGCTGTCAGAGGCATACTTCTAGGCGGGTGACATCACCCGTAAGAGAATAGCTGGCAATAGCCAAGGTATGTGTTGAAGCGTCTAAAGCATGTTCATCTGCAGAGGCAGCTGGAAACACACACACACACACACACACAGGAAGGGCCGAGAGTCGAACCTACGCCTACCTACATGAACTCACTACAGCATGAAGCATTTACAGAACGCGCTACCGAGATTACTGAGCACAGCGCTGTCAGAGGCATACTTCTAGGCGGGTGACATCACCCGTAAGAGAATAGCTGGCAATAGCCAAGGTATGTGTTGCAGCGTCTAAAAGCATGTTCATCTGCAGAGGCAGCTGGAAACACACACACACACACACACACACACACACACACACACACACAGGGAAGGGCCGAGAGTCGAACCTACGCCTACCTACATGAACTCACTACAGCATGAAGCATTTACAGAACGCTACCGAGATTACTGAGCACAGCGCTGTCAGAGGCATACTTCTAGGCGGGTGACATCACCCGTAAGAGAATAGCTGGCAATAGCCAAGGTATGTGTTGCGAAGCGTCTAAAAGCATGTTCATCTGCAGAGGCAGCTGGAAACACACACACACACACACACACACACACAGGGAAGGGCCGAGAGTCGAACCTACGCCTACCTACATGAACTCACTACAGCATGAAGCATTTACAGAACGCTACCGGGATTACTGAGCACAGCACTGTCAGGAGGCATACCCCTAGGTGGGTGGTATCATCTGCAGAGGCAATGCGGCCGATAGGGAATGAAGACAGAGTGCGCAGTCACACAGCCTGTTACCATCCCAAGGTGGCCGTACAGTAACACGGTAGTGCTGCAGTCGGGAATACCAAATAGCTACGGAGCAGTACATCACGACATGAATACGGGATGCACCACATGACAGTATACCCTATGAGAGGGCATCCGTGTGCAGGATGTAGGCAGCCAATGTGGCATGACAGCCACATATGAGTCACCTGGATGGTCACCATGGCTATGCAGGATGTCATTGGCCATGGCTACACGCCTAGTAGCAGACATCGGTGCCGACTGTCGTGTGTACCCCCGACAGGTGTACTGGCCATGCCTCTCACACCTAGCGGTTGCAAAGGGGAGACAGACATGCTCACGGGGTATCAACGCAGTCGGGCGCGGGGTGCACTGTACTGTGTGTCCATCTACACAGCTGCTTACTGGGCATGCTCAGACACTTAGAATCGGCACAGAGCAGACATGCATACACATGGGGCGACGGCATGGGAGGCAGACTGTGGACCGTCGTGTGTCCAGCCACACAACAGCAACCCGGCCATGCCACAGACGTGGCAGTTGCGAAGGGGAAACAGGCATGCACCCGGGGTATCAATGCAGTCGGGCGCGGTGTGCACTGTACTGTGTGTCTATCTACACAGCTGCTCACTGGGCATGCTCAGACACTTAGAATCGGCACAGAGCAGACATGCATACACATGGGGCGACGGCATGGGAGGCAGACTGTGGACCGTCGTGTGTGTCCAGCCACACAACAGCGACCGGCCATGCTCACACACGTAGTATGTGCTACGCGCCGTCCGGCATGCAGACGGAGTGCACACACCGCAAGTCACGGCCAGGTAAACCCGTACACACGCGCAGGGTGGACACACATGCAGTCACACGTACACACACAGATGACAGCACAGGCGCCATGGGTGCAGGCTGAACATGTACACACCGAAGTGAACACTGTAGCTGCTATGCCAGCACCTTGTTATCGGTGCAGCAGTATGCCTCACGGTCCAGAAACTGCATGTGACATATGTCCAGAAGACTATGTGGCGGTGTACGTCCGTCGTGCAGAGTACACATGTACTATCAATGATCCCACAGGTGTGATGTAGTCCACCCGGACCGGTATACATGGACAGGCGTGCTCCACACATGCCACGGGCCTGACACAGGTATGACACATGACTGCAGCTGTACCACAGTGAAACAATGTCCGGATATGTCACATATGTGGTTTCCAGGCTGTGTGCATGGACTGCACGCAGGACACATACGAGGCCTGTGATGGACCACATGCATGACACAGGCGTCGCGGTAATACACACACGAAGGGAAGGTGGACACATGTCTGTGGTATGCACCCCTACAGGGTGTGGCGGTGTTCACAGGGACACATACCCTTGTACAGTTTGCCTGTGACAGCTGTGATACCAAACCACAGTCCATGTTCCATGCATGTTGACACACATGTCACAACGTAGCAATGCATACACACATGGCAACAGGGGATACATGTGACACGTGTACTGTGCACGGTGCAGCCATGCAGGGGCGGTGTCTGGTGTCCGTAACACAGTTGCAACCCCCTCACACATGCATACCCATCATGGGGGCCGTCATATGGTGGCATAGTAACAGCACGCATGGCAGTCTGTGTGTACACCATTTGTTTAAACACCTGTCCACATGCATGTGTGCAGGTGCTGGTCACAGGTGTGTCACACACCGTCCTACCCTGCCATGTGCATACAGTCCGCTATGTCGCCTTTACATGACAGCGCTGCCATGATGCATACCCATCGGCCATGCGGGTTCGACCATATGTCACATTGCCACTGTAACCCCTACCACCACCCAAGTGCAGATATTGGCACAGATGCCGGATACAGTGGTAGTACGCAGGATGCACCACATACCGCTGCACGCCTGCACAAATCCCATGTAGCGGGTGTGGCATTCCTAGCACCAACATGTGTGCAGGAATGTGTGCCCATGTATGCCACAGATCGGGGGAACTATGTGCCACGTGCCACACATCACTGTACACCATGGTAGAGCTCTGTACCTACCTCAGTGTGGGGTGCACCGATGTGGATGGTGTAGTACATGCAACACGTCATCCCTCCGTGTAGACATGTGTGGCCACCACCATGTCGGTGTGTCGACATGTGTGTATGTCTGCTGCCTGTTGAGAGGGTGTATGCAGATATCGTGTTGTGACTGGACACTGACCACACAGGGTGAACATCCCGTAGTGGTGCTGCATTGTACAGCCCTGTCATTTCCATACCTGTGAGCCTTACTGGCCACCTGTGCAAGACCACCCCCTGTGACATTGCGCGTCGGTGCATTGTCTTGTGAGGGTGCCGACCACACAGACAGGTGTCCCCATCTGCACACAATGGTGTGTGTGCCATAGAGGTGTACGCGGGAATATTCCTATACCGGTACAGCATCCGACTGTCGAACACTGTGCACCACAGCTGACAGGTGACACCTGCGGTCAGTAGCCAGCACACTGCGTACGACACCCGCAGAATGTCACCATACCTGTACTGTGTCATGCCATGTATGTGATGTCTCTGTCCACCGTAGCCTGTGGCACCGACCACAGGCGTCAGGTGCAGTATATGTGTGGACATGTGCGTCATGTACCGTGTAAGCAACGTTACACTGTATCCGCCCGTGCTCCGCAGGTTTATGTGTATGACCTCTCTTCTTGCATTCCCGACTGTCTGTTCTCTACATCACAAAAGCTCTGCACCTGCTCCCATAGTATTCCCACACAGATAAAGTACATGTATACTCAATGGAGTACTACACTGTCCTAGAATCCCCTTGTGTGCCCACTTCCCTATAGGTGCCTTCTGACCCGGTTACGCAGCAAATGCATTCACATCCTCTGGCATGTCGACGGGTCAATTGCTAGCGACCTCTCCTGTTCAGATGGTGAATCTGGGCGTCCTGGCCACTGTTACAGGTGCCTCATGGACACGGACAAGCCGCACCTCCCCCAATGAACATAATACATGTGACAGACGCAACTATATAGCCAGACAGGGGCTGTGCTCTCCCCAACCATGACCGGCAAGACCACGCGGGAGGGGAAGGACACAATGCACACCACATACCCAGTGTCACATGTGACTATCGCAAATGCTAATCAAACACATGAACACACTAAGACATACCTGGAGGCACTGTAGGACATGTCACGAACCTAACGAGCCCTCTGAAGCAGACACACAAGCTACTGCCTCCACAAGACATAGGACATGCAACACATGGTTCCCAACGTCAGTGTGCTAACCCGGCAGAGACCCAAAGGCGACGCACACACTGCCAGACACACCTGTAATGGGTGACGCCACTGCCAGACACACCGACGTCCCACCCACCATACTGAACAAGGGAATGATCACAGTAGGCTGCCTCCGGGCGCTGGAATACGCCACATAACGCACGCACTCAGGTCACTCCGCAGCATGTGCAGGTATGACGGTCATTGCCCATGCCGGTGTCTACGTCTGGTGGCATACCACCCTGGGATACATTACAGGACACATAGAGGGCCACTCAGATTGTGTAGCCCAGGCCGGCATGTCCCTGACCCTGGGCAGTATCCCACCCTCATCAAGTATGATGCCACTACACTGGCTCAATGTGGTCACCCTTGATAATGTCCTGGTTACCGTGTCAGTCTGAGGGGATCCGGATTCCATTTACCTGGGATGACATGCTTGGCACGCCACGCCTTCGCATGGTATGGCTGGCAGCTGCCGCCCTGGTCTACAAGGGTTTGGCAAAGGCACCTGCCACCCCCACAGTGCTCACCGCAGGCACGGCTGGAATGATAAACCTACCACCCCACACTACAAGCCTGGAGAACACACAGGATAATACAGCTCACTGCCAGTGGTCTACAGCCAAGCTGCACACCCTCAAATGCCCTCCTCAGTATGGAGGACATCGATGTCAGTGCTGTGACTGAAACATTGGTCAGGGCTGCTGAGAGCACCCCAGCACTGTCGGGTCATACCCTATATCACGCGTTCAGGACCATAACCCGGACATAACACAGAAGGAGGGGGAGTCCCCATTTCCATGACGGATACACACACCTCCATGTTGGCAGAGATGCACGTAGCAGCGGGAAATATCCAGGTGCAATTAACCATGGTTAGGACCGCCCTACAGTTTGTTGCATGCTACAGACCACCCTCCCAATCCCAGGATACCTGCACAGCCGTCCTGAGGACACTGGTGGGTGTGCATGCTCACAACACCGTCGTATTGGGTGACATCAACCACCCATACATAGACCGAGAACATTACCCAGGACACAACACCCTACGCCACAGGTCCCAGGTGTTCATACACCTGACTGCTGTGGAACACCCATGCACCATACCCACTAGGGGGGGACGTATACCAGTTCTGATCATCACACATGGGGAGGATATGCTCCACACAGGATGTACATCCCTCAATGGTGATGTCAGACCGTATAGTGTATCCACTGGTAATCCGCATCCTGCACCCAACACCAGCATGGGAGACGTAAGTGACGACCTCTCCACAGCGAACCACACACGTCATACGACCGGTGTGGTACCCTACAAGGCCTCCATGCCAGTGGTAAACACAGGCCACACTGCTGAAACCCTTACAAATGCCTTCTCTGAGCACCCCCAGGGATGTCTGCACCAAGCGATCATGATAACATCAGGACCTTGTCCACCAAAGGCAGGCACATGGTCTGGTGGACCCCAGCCATTGACAAACTGTACAACAACAGTTGGAGCTAATACATGACAGAGCAATATCAGTACCAGGGAAGGCATCACTCATTAATACCGGCGTTAACATACGGTCACACATACAATCATCCAAGGCCGCTTGTGGGAGTGGTACTGCAGAGGGCACATGAGACAACCATAGGGCCTTCCTTAGCTGTGGTAGGGACATGGGTGGGAGCGCACAGTCATGCCCGGAATTACTCCAGAATGGTACAATGGTCACTGAACCCACAGACATTGTCAACAAACCAGCGGACATGTTCCATGCATACATCTACCCCCCCCCAAGAGGGGACGTATCCATCCCACCAGAGTCTAGCCTCCCAAACATCTCGTATGCCCAGGAGTGATCTGACATCTGTTAAGCGGTGAACACAGCACCAATGGGCCCAGATGGTGTCCCTGGCTGTGTGCCACTCAACCTCATTGAGGCCCTCGCCCCACACATAAGGCCGCTGTGTCATCTTAGGCTTACTACGGGCTGGGTCCCCGCTGGATGGCATACGGCAGCTGTGGTCCCACTACGCCAGGGTAGTGCTCTTATGGACTGTAGACATTCCTGCCCTATCAGCTTGACATGCCTTGTCTGCAAAGCTGCGGGAGGTCCATACTGGGGCCCATAAATACAGACAGTGGTGTACAGCCAATACCGAACATACCCACATCGACTTAGTCAAGGGCAGATCCTGCCTCCCTAACCTGCTCGACCTGTCTGGAGGGGTCACTAAGGCCATTGATGGGGTACGCCGGTTTGCACAGACTACCATGACCTGGCGGGAGCGTTCAAACCACACTCCACGTGGGACTCATGGAAAGGCTCGCCAGCGTACATGTGGGGACATATGTCACACGATGGTTTGCCAACTGGATGGAGGTCACACCACACAGGGTTTGTGTTCCTGGTGCCATGTCAGACTCCAAGCTGGTCTCGAGTGGAGGCCCACAGGGCTCAGTCCTGGGACCCCTCCTGTTCGGCATTCAACCTTCCAATGTGCATGCAAACATAGGGGGATTGTGGCAGACAAGGTATGCAGATGACTGCACACTGACCACCATACCCAACACCCCATCTGACACGGACATCCACCTGGGGCCTCATAGAAATGGATAACTGGTGCCAGAGCCATGGCCTGATGCTACATGCCAGGGAAGGTGCAGACCTACCCAGTGGGAAGGACATGTTCGCCCCGACGTAACATGTAGGTGGTAATCCATTCAACATGGTGGACGTGTTCAGGGACATGGGTACCACACCTGTCGGTAACCTCTGTCGACACACACAATGCCAATGTGGTTGGGAAGACATTCCACTGTGGCCACCTGGTCAGGAAGGAATCACATCCACATCAGGGGAGTTCATTGTACCCCTGTACACTTCACACATCAGACCAATGATTGCGTATAATGCCACATCTGGGATGTACCTAACCTGACACCTGCAGCACTCGGAAGGACCACAAACGTTCCACAACACAGGGATAAAGGTGCTGAGACATGTGTCACACGCTGCCCGACCAAGGGGACTCCGGCTGTATACCTTCCCAGCACGCCTGCTCTGTGGTGATCTGTGCCTGACATACACGGCCATGTCCGACCTGGGTGACATGGACATGTTCCACCTCCTAGGCTCCAAGCAAACACGGGCACAGAAGCGACTGTCAGAAACCTCAACACGAACATGAATAGGACGTGCTGGGGGAACAGGGTCAACGCCCAGAGGCCCCCTACAACATGGAGAGGATTCCCAGCCCATGTGAAGCAGAGCCCCTGACTGACTTTGTCCAAGAGTAATCATGACGTGTGGATGTGTGATCGTAGGTATGCGCCAGGCATCATCTCTGTGTCACTGCTGGACAGAGGGACAGCGGACCGATGGATGTGGTATCCTCATCCTAAGGGGTGTTAACAGCCACACACACTCTGGCTAGGCTTACACATGCCGTAGGGCACATAGCCTGGTATGTACATGTGCATCTATGTACCTATGTAGGGGTCCATGCAGGTTGCGGGTACCTGTGGTATGCTGATATTGCCAGATGTGCCTGTGGGTACCCCACAGCTACACATGGGGGACTGATAACAGTGCTCCCAGTAGGCACATGCAAGTACACCATAATGGCATACGGGTTAACTGAACCAACATGGTGCTACACATGTAACCGCCACGCATACCGTGTACACAGAACAATGAATGCTGCACCTGCACTACATGGTATGTCTGCTGCATGATGTCAGTGCATGACCCACGCCACATACGCACCTGTCACCTGTCATACACAACCACCGCAACATACACATCGCGTACTATGCGGACACAGGTATCACATACACCTCTCACTATCTTGTCCACCCTGTGCATCAGAATATGTTTGCATAACCGTGCACCGATGGTGTGGATCACGGTGCTGCGGCAGAGGCTTCATCATATGCCCAGGGTGATATGTGTGCCAGGGGCATAGGCTGTACCAATGGATGACATCATGTGTGTGTGTAAGGGCCTGTGCATTTACTGGGCATGACTGTGCAGAATGCATGTGGATGTGGTGGAGCCCTACAGGTGTGTCTGCTGTGTGTGGGTATGTGTGTACACAGTTCAGCCATCTGTGATGCCTACACGGGTATACTTGGCAGCCCCAGACTGTACAGTGCAGGTTGTATGGCTCACTGTGTCCGCCTGCCACGTGACCCGTGCCTGCCTGGGGTCGCACGGGCACTACCGGGTGGAGGTATGGAGTGGCCACTCTCCGATGACACATGTCCGCTGGAACCGTGTCCACGCTGGGACCATCCAGGGCCACGCCCACGTGGTCTGCTGTGTCCTGGTGTTGTTGGTATAGCACCAGCTGCATTGCTGCTGCTACCAGCACTGTGTGAGTGGGCATGAGAGGTGGCACGCACACGCCGACCTGCACTAGGTGGTGTTGCTGGCCTACGGCCACGTGTCCTACGCCTCACCCCTACCAGGTGTTCCAGCACAGACAGCTCACGCTCGCGGATTGACATGCCTCGGTCGAGGATTCCAACCATCTCACCTAATCTCCTATCCAGAACATCGGCAAGCTGCTGTTGAGCATTCGCCAATGACTGGATGTTCTCATTTAAGGAACGGATTGCGGCCCTCTGCAGCCTCTGCCCTTCTTGGTTCTGCCGTTCGGCACGTGCCTGTGCCGCCATTACAGTCTGAAACATGCGTCTGGTGATACCAGCTGCTGCACCCTGTACGGCAGGTGCATGTCTACCAGTGCTCCTCCTACGAGCAGCACCAGCCACATGCCTGTGTGGCACATCACCAGTCATTACACTGGCAACATGGTGTGTACCCGCACCTTCTGCAGCC
Organism: Protopterus annectens; assembly: GCF_019279795.1. Taxonomy (NCBI): domain Eukaryota; kingdom Metazoa; phylum Chordata; order Ceratodontiformes; family Protopteridae; genus Protopterus; species Protopterus annectens. The sequence goes on from NC_056727.1 coordinate 797,981,591, forward strand.
ACCACACATTCCTGCTCGGTGCCAACAGACGCTGACTGTCCTTCCTCTATGGGCAACGGTGATGTGGTATGTGTCGGCATCTGAACCGTGTGCGGAGATGAAGGGGACATGGGTGGGATGTTATCCAATGGCACAGCTTCTGCCCGTGACGACCCTGCCTGTGCCTCATGCACATGGTCATCACCGCTAGTATCTGTGGGGACACTAGCATCAGATGGACCGCAGGAGGGGAACGCACCTACAGCACCTGTGAATACAAAGACATACCGTAAGTTACATTACACACACGCAGACACACACACACACACGCAGACACACACACAGACACACACACACACACATGCGGACACACACACGCTGACATACACACGCAGACACACACACATGCAGACACATCATGCATGTGATATTGCAGGTGGCATGCAGCATTCCCACACCACAGCCCAGTGAATGCAGCCCAGACATTGATAGTGGTAGTATGCATACTGCCCTGGAGTGCACACTACATCAAGCAGGTGTCTTTTAGTAGGCTTGCAGTACACACATTCATGGTAGTTTGCATGCATCACCGTGATACACCGTGTGGCCACGGGCGGGTTAACAGTACACATGGCTGGCGCCACTATGTCATGTAAACCGCAAACATGTGCGGTATCATGTGGACATGTGACAATGGTGTCCCACCACATGCACCACATCATAACGGATGTCACAGTGCAGTGTTATGTGTACAGGCTACAGATAGAATGCATGTGTAACAAGGATGTCTGTGCAGGTGTGGTTGGTGTGAGCTGTGTACATAGCTGTACAGTGGGGAGTACGGGCACTGTGCCACTGCACGGCAGCAGGACACAGGTATGTTTCTGTGCGATGCGTAACCTGGACGCATTGCATTGCCATGTCTGCAACTCAGTCATGCTGTTCCACAGCACGTATATGGTAGACATTGGTGGCACCTCTAATGGCTGCAGACAGGCATTCCATTTGTCTGGTGTACCACATCAGATGTCCAGGGGGTCCACTACAGCTATGACCGCACTATGTGTGGACAGGGTGCAACGGTGACTACCCACTGCGGATGTACTGTGTGGCAACATGCCTGTAGGTATCACCCATGGCCATGTTTGTCTGGTTCATGGACATTTGTGTGTGATGGGCATCGTGTACACATCCCTGTGGTGGCCCATGTGTCATACACCCATACTAGTCTGAGGTGTCACATTCCCGAAGGCTATGCAGACATTGTGGATGTCTGCTATGTCGTGCGTAGGTCATGTCATGGTGTGACAATGTTGCGGACAGACCACCACGTGCATGGGACATGTCATGTGCCATGTCACAACGTGTGCACCCAATGCAGGGGCATAGGTCACAGTGGTAACACCTGTGTGCTGGCCAGATCACAGCTCACTATGTGGTACTGTGTGCATACCGCAAAGGCATACCGATGCATACTACACATGCAGCCATTGTGGAACACCTCCACCATTGTATGCATAGCTGACTGCACATATCACACCGATGGGTTATGTGGTGTCATGCCGGTCTATACTAACGGTTGTATCTACTGTACATGGGTGGCGTGTGTGTCGGGTGGTGCAACCTGTATACCGTGACTGGGGCAGACCCAGGTGTGCATGTCATACCTGGACACATGGGGAATATCTATACACCGTATCATGCCTATTACTAGCAACAGTCTCACCTGCGACAGACCCATGTCTGTGCGACACGCCAGAGGTACCTGTATAGGGGCGACACAACAGTATACACATTATCCATTACTATCGCCATGGTAAGCACTGTGCATGTCACATCATGCACCTGTGTGTTAGCATGTGCTATGCACATGTCTGCAAACACAACGTAGCATACTGTAGTATGCAGCTTGTGTGGCCATATACCTGGCATGTGTTGCTACATTATGTGGTGTACTATGACACCCACACCTATGCCAGTTATCATACAAACATGCAAGACTGACTTACCAGGCAGCTCCAGGCTCGTTGGTTGGGAGACACCCACCTCCACGATGGCAGCGAGGGTTTCTGCATGTTGTTCCCTGGGTGTCCCCAGACTGGCCAGGAGCTCCTCCGTGTGTGTGAGTGGGGCTGGGTTGGTGGCCCACCACCTGTCCCACCTTGTTGTCTGGCGATTGCGGCGGCACGCTGTTTCGCGTGCCGAATTAGGTCTGTGCAGTGTCTGCGGATCTGCTGGTAGGTGCGGTTGTGGCCGCCCACGTTGTTCACCCTCCTGCGCAAATCCTGCCACACGTCATCACGCTGCTGTGCCTGTAGTGGCACATGGCTGAAGAGTATGTCGTAGTTGTCGTGGAGCAACGGTATAATCACTTCATCCTCCTGTCGGCTGAAGGCAGGCAGCCGGGAACGTGGCATTATCTGTAAGACATAATGATGTTGACAGGTCACATTTACACTGCTGTACTGGCATACTGCTGGACATACATTGCTATGACATGTACAACATCTGCACAGTAATCTCTGCGATGCATCATGGCAGTGACACAGCCGACGTGTTGCCGCCACACCATTGAGCAGTGGGTCTCATATCATATCTGTGTGTCACCTCATCACACTGTACACGCACCATGTTGATGTTAGCCTGCTGTGGACATGTGTACCTGCCTGCACCTGTGTCCATATCAGTTGGCACAGGTCCCCATGTGACAACAGTTCTACTGTTCACCTGGATGCTGTGTATATGTCACTAGGCATCCCGCACGCCGCCATTATGAACGCCAGCGTGGCACTGCACACATACACATGGACACCTGTACATGCATGTGTTGTGCCATGTACATCCACACAGCACTGTACGGGTGTTGGGCAACCTGCCACGGCTCACCTGTGTTGCACATGTGATACACATGGGACAATGTGTAACCATGTGACATTAGCAGGAAAGGTCATGCATAGCATGTGCGCACACACGTTGTCCACAGCAACACACAGCACCTGTAACACCACAGGGTGCATCACTGCCACATTACTGCTGTGGACGGTTGATAGTGCAAGTGCCTTTTGTCCATCGCACCATGTAGGACTGTGATAGCACCTGCAGCCTTGCTGGGCAGGGCTGCATGGTATGGCAGGGTATGTCACATACATGGCACTGGGATGTGACCCACCTGGGGGGTACTGATATTGGCAGGGTGGCTGTCCATTCCATATGTCATTGCTATGTGTATATGGACATTACACATGTCTATCATCATGGTGTGGACACTGGCCTTCTGCAAGGTAGGCTGCACGCTGCTTGGTGGGGTGTGTCTGGTGCATGCAGGTATCGCACATCCATGCATACACATTAACCCTGACAGGTGCTATGTGCTGCGATATTGTTCAACACAGTGCTGTATGTGCCCACACACTGCTATCCCGCACACATGGATGGTTGCCTGGACTGACATGGGTACCACATATGTCTACATCCAGTGCCTGCTGCCACCCCCATGTCTGCTGGTGCACCGCACAGCGCCATCCCTCCCACGGGGAATGTGGTGTTGGGCACAGCATAGGTATCCATGTATGGGGACAGGGATGTTCACATAGCAGGGGCACTGATGGTATCGTCGATCTGACCATACACGTATGACGCACCCCTCACACATACAACCCATTCAGTATGTTGTTCGCAACACTGACACAGCTATACTGCTATGCCGGAGACATTCCCAGACGTACATACACAGATGCGTGCACATCTGTCTGTGGCATGGTCCGGACTATTGGTGTGGTTCGGCACATAACGTGTTTGAGTGTGGCTGGCGCAGACCGACTGTGCACATGTCTACACAGTAAGCCTGTTGTACAGTAGCCATTGGTGATGTGCTGTGCACATATCAAATCTGCACATTGTGTTGGTGTCTGTCTGTCCACGGGCCAGTGGTGGGACACACAGGGGTATTGGTGAACATATATGCATGCAACCCTGTACTGATGTACCGCTAGCTTCTCGGTGCTAATGTGTCATAGACATGCACACCGTGCCGAACAGGTGGTAGTGGGTTGCCACCGCACTCCATCTCCTCTTGTGAGTTGCTATCATCCAACACCCTCTTTGTATTGTATGTTCAGGCTATGCACCTGTGTGGGGCATGTGGGCATGCAATGCAGTACTGCGTGCCTTTGCACCCATCGCAGAACATGTCACACAGGTACACTGGCAGCCGTACACTTCACAGCTTGATGACGGCACAACACATGTTGTACACACGTAACACATATCCTGTGGGACATGGTCAAATGTACAGGCATGTCCAACAGTCACGCACCACTGCTACCCCTACATGACGGCTATGCAGGACATGTGGCGGTACAGCAACTGTCACATGTACACGTGCAATGCCCCCCTACCTACATCGCGTGGTACTGCCTGTGGGGCATGTGCCTGTGCATCCATGCTATGGCCATAGATGACAGTTGTACATCGATATGTGCAACATACCTCATTGGGTGTTCTCATGTGTGCATGTTCAACATGTCTACGCATTGTTTGTGTCTGTCACACAGTCATTGTTGTACAGGGTTTACATGGCAGCCATGGCGCACTGTGTGTGATTCCAGGTACTTCATTGGGATACCAGCATTGTACATTATCACGGGCGTATTCCAGCCATCACATAGCCATCCTAGCTGACACTGTTATCCAGCCAGTGGGAGGTGTTCTGCCATCTGCACATACGCCACACAGTACGAGGGTGGCTGACACCCATTCTGGGGACAGGGTTCTGACCGCTGTGGATGTGTGTGATGCTGTCAACGACCATGACTGCGCCAGATGGTCACATCTGGATGTGTAACATTCACAACACACACCTACCTTCACGTAGCAACACATCATCCACAACAATGGACATTCCTGCCAGAACACTGTGTGCAGTATGTCTGTATGACCACTGCAGGCACCACTGGTGGCCACCAGCATGGCTGCCAACAGCACCAGTGTGTATCCCGTGTGACCATGGGTTACACCATTCACAACACACCTGTCTCAGATGACCCTGTTGTGGATCACAGTGCAGTTCCACACATCATGTTACACTATACATCATGCACCGATATGTTGCAGACGTGTGAACGGCTGTGCAACTCAACATATGCACACATGACACATCACCTGCTACAACGTGTCTGTCTTACCACACGCTATTGTGACCACCCTGTGATGGCATTGTACAGGCTACGTGGACTGGGACATGTGATGGCTCACAGGTATATTCACCCTCTGGGTGTGTGTCTAGCCAGGTGTACAGTAGGCAGTGGTCTGCACACGGGATACTGTACATTGGCCTACTCTGTCACTGCGACTGTTGACTATGCTCATACTGTACTTATGCAGGCATGTGGTATCTGACCAGTATGACAGTCGTGGTCGACCACACTACTGTGGCACACATGACCTGCGGACATCTGCCTAGGGTGTGGAGCCCACATGTACATCTTCACATGCTATGCTGCCTCTGCGGCGGTGTCACATGTCTGTCTCCAGCAGGGCTGTAACAGGCAGGCACGGCATGCAGTAATGTGGGACAATGCTTGCACCTTCCACTGTGCTGCACACAAGCAAGGCACGCACACTAGTGCACGCCTGACATTTATCTGCGGTGCCTGGGACCTGCCTCCATGCTCTGCACAGCACACCTGCCAGTCCAGGTTGTACACGGATCATACCTCCCAGGCACATACCTGGACTGCAACACACACAGGTGAGGAGATCCCACATCACACAATGTTTTACACACATACTGTATATTTTCCAAACACAATGCATCGTAGGTACTCCATGTTCGGATACCCATGTTTGTGACCGCTAGACACATTGTAACACGCAACAGAGAGTACACTGTACACCACAGGTTACATGCTGGCTGTGTTGTCATACTGTACATTGCACCTCGGACAGCTGCTACTGCCATGTGCTGACAGCAACCCACACTTCCCTAGTATGGACTCCCATGTACCCACACATGCTTGGCCATGCACTCCACCTAGCTGGGTGACACATTACACAACACATACCATACCTACACTACCCTCGGCATGCACCATACCTCCATGTGTCTGCTGTGTTAAACCTAGGGATATCCCCCCTCTGGTAGATGAACATATATGCTTCACGGCCCTGCTAGCCACACCCTGGACACACACCCATCGCAGCATACATGGTACATGTGCTCTACAGCCGGTACTACTGACGTCTGCTGACGGGGGTGGTTAATGGCATGGCACCCCAGCAGATGGACAGTGTACGTGACTATGCTGACACATATCACAGTGCACTTCCGCAACATGTACGCAATGGTAGAGACCATGCTATTCCACACAGAGACATGGCGGTACTGGCCTTTTCACAGACGCCACGGTGGTAGTCATGTTCCATGCACATCTGCTGTATGGGCACATGTGCTGGCTGTTGCACGGTGAGTATATTCACATGTGTGGGGTGCATCACTTGACAGTCATGGTGGGTCCTCGTGGTCCATCACATGCTCCAAGGCTAGCTACCTACACTGGACTGCCGCACATTGCAGTGTGGGCCCTCAGGCAGTGTGGTGGTATGTCTGTGTTGTTTGGCTACATCCACATTCGATGTAGCGGACAACAGTCACCCAGGCATTGCCGAATGAGATGTTGTTGGCAACATGCCAGGCAATGGTGTACCTACCAACAATACACACTCTCACTCACTACAGGGTTGCAATCCATACATGGACATCGCAGTGTCCCTGTGGACACATACATGGTACTGCCATGCACACGTTATGTCCTAAGACACTGTCCCAATGTCACCTTCCGATCTCCCTAGCTATTATGTCCCGCCAACCTGTTTGGTATGTGTCTCCACAGCAGCCCACTGAATTAACTGCTAGCCTGTTCTTGCCCGTTGTGTACCTTGACCACCACACTACTGCATCTATCGCACTACACATGGGTGGTACTGCATTGCACGTGTGGGACTGCATTCGTACACCCATGACTGGACCATTCAGTATGGCACTGGGGCACGCCCTCACATCCGTGCTTCACACACTCATTGATGACCTCCATGCCTTTACTGGCACCCTTGTTGGGCCTCTGTGTGCCACAGCACGCCACATACACATGCTGGCCACCTGTCATACCATTGCATGGGTGGTTGGTGTGGTACAGAGGGTAACAGATCAGACATTGTCCCCGCATTGCCCTTCAGCACCATTCCACATTCCGGTATTGGCAATGTACACATCCACCGTCACATCATACCCTGTGTCTCAGGATGTTAGGCTATATGAATCCTGGACAGGACACACAGTGGTGCAAGCATATCATGCTACCTACTACATGTCAGGTACATGTGGCATTACACAGTCCTCAGTCATGTGGCCCCTCATGTTCACTATTTGCTTACATACACAACATGCTGTCACAGAGTACTGTCCATGCCTAGATATCCCACATCTACCTACCTGGCACCATTGTAGCTCCTCCAGCTCATACTGATAACAACCGTACAGGTGTCGGTGTGGCAGATACATCGTGTGGATGTCATTGCGCCAGGTTACATCACACATGGTGCATGCACATCACCTTTGCATAGCAACAGTCATCCACTGGGTATCACATGGATACTGTCCCCATACATGCATATCACATTGTACATGGTTGCTGTACACACACATGCCCCACATGGTGCTGTGGTTGCCATATTCCACTGTGGCATGGGTACACATCTGCAGGGCCACACATATCTGTACTGTGTGTGTTGCTGGTACATAGGTAGCCTTTGTACCTGTGCCATACACACATCTACACACGGGCAGGGTTACAGTAACACATTCGTGGTGTACCTTCCACAACGGCTACGACTTTACATGGCACGGCATTATCATGCCGTGATGTATGCCAGGCTCAGACAGTTTACATATGCGGATGACAGATGGGGAACACATCTGTACTCATCTGCATACCACATACACAGGGGTGTCATCTACTCTGACATGGGCCATGTCCTCCGCATTAGTGATGCATGTCGTACTCATACATGGCAATTGCAGTGGGCAGGGTGAATGGAGCACTCCTGCATATGTGCACACATGCCACATTGCATGGCCTGGGCTTCTGTGTTACTTCCGCAGACACAACACACACCATGCTGTGGAACATAGGTCCTGTGCACATCCCACAGGGACACACTGTGGCACTGTTCATGTGATAGCTCCCTTGCTGATAGGGTGACACATAGTCATGGTACCACCACAGCAGCAGTACTGTGTAGACATGCAGTTGACATCCACCTCTGCTGTTCAGTGGACAGTACCATGGGGAGGTGACACTACTGTGTACACTGCACATGTGTTTACACATGGACCTGCCGGACTTCATTGTTGCACACATTGCACCTGCTACAGATCGCTTGGACATGGTTACTTGGTGTTCCTTCCATTTCGGTGGCTATTCTGCTACTACTCTGTCCCATATGTACAGGCCATACATATCCTGTTAGTGTACATAACACTAGGCCATACCTCCATTATGCATGCTATGCCTGTGATACTGTGTATGATGTCTGTCATATCCACCATGACAGCTTTACATTACACATACTTGACATAGTAACCCCTACTGCGAGGCATACGTGCACGACGTGCGCACATTACGTATGACATCGACGGTATATGCCCATACACATGTGTGCTGTGACAGTATACATACATGTCCTATCCCCTGCTGTGGCACTTCCTTGTTGGACATCCACTGCCAGCATCGGCGTGGGTGGTGGCATTGTTCTGTGTTATGCCCCCCTGTGGCAGCCCTTGGGTTATCCCGGCTGTGTACATGATGTCCCACTGCTGTGCACACGGTGTCCACAGTCGTTGGTATGCTCAGCGGGATAGCACTAAATAACCACCTTTCACCACTCTCTGCTTTATGGACAGGTATCCTTACTTACAAACACCGTTCACATACAGTGCAGCTTCATCATACACATCATGCGTTACACACAAGTACATCTCGTGGGTTCTGCATACCTTTCCTGTGTTTCCTTCCGTTTTCTGTTGCGAGTCTCGCTATAGCGTTGTCTCTCACTCGATCTGTTTTTTATTTGTGGTTTGGTATGAGCATACAGTTTGAATATCGTAGTAGTCATCCTTATATCCATCGTCACCTACGACATGTGGGTTCATCACACCAATAGCTGTTCCTCGGTGTGTACTTGTGCGCATATCACCTGTGCATCTACTCCATTCATACAGTACGCGTTAACTAGGGCATGGTTCATTCCTCGCCTGGGCGTTGGTTATTTGCACTACCTTCGTGGAGATGGTCTATATTGTGTTATGTTATGTGTGACTGCAGCCGCTATGTGTGGCGTCAGGTACATTTCGCAGTGGTGTTAGCCGTGGATTGTGTGTGTTGGGTATGGTATTATGTTCGACATGTGGGTGTCCCTGTCCTGGCGGCGTCTGTCGATGCCGCTTTGCATTCGGATGTGTAACATAGCTCTTGTATTCCTTTAAACAACGGATGCAGGTATGCATCCGCTGCTGATAGTGTTTCCCACGCGAGATGTTGCGGTTATGCCGCTGTCATTGACTGCCTGTATGTTTGTGCTGCTATTGCGGCTTGTATCCCTTTGATATGTGCGATGGGGTATATCGGCGGTTGTGGGTGACGGGTACGGGTTGTGGGCCTTGCATTTCTACATACACGGTATGCTTGTGTGTGTGCTCCATCCCTGCCTGGGGAGCTGGCAGTTACCTGTCTGTTGTTCTGGGAGTGTAGGTTGTGTTGATGTCGACTGGTGTCGGTATCGCCTGCATGTGTGCTTCCTGCATGTATTCCTCCGTCACATCGGTAGTATATCTGCGGTTATTCGTACGTGCCGACTATCCCTTGGCATTTTGTCCCGGATATTTACAGTCATTGTGGTCCTGTACTTGGGACGGCCTGTATGTTACCGGGTTGCCACCTATTCGGGTGGCGATTACTTGTTTGACACTCGTAGAACACACAGCGGTGTTTACGGGCCGATACGTAGCCACGATCGGTGCCAGGGTAGCACATGCGTATTTCCGCGGTACATGACTATTGCTGTGTAACGCTGCCGACGTATCGCTTTGCAATTAACATATCGGTGTCATACATACGGTCATGATTTATACATACGCCCTTTGCATTTCATGTTGACTATATACCTGTGGTACATTCTGGTACATTTTCGCTTTGCATCGCTTTTACGCCGCCACGCGCCTAGCCAGGGAGAGGCTCTCAGTACTACTTTGGGGGTACTGCTGTACATACGCCTGTGGTTCCTATACTGTATGCCTACACATGTTATTCCACTCCGCCTGTCACATGGCACCTACATACACATTTTACAGTGGCACACACATTACACTCGCACAGCGGAACACACGACACCCTCACCGCACACATACACATACTGCCGCTGTCACAGGGACGGTTGCACACAGTACCTGCGTTGCCCGCATCACCGGCGGCGGTGTCTACCTCCACCCTCATATCCTCATAATATTACCCGCACATGTACTGTTACTGTACCGTGGCCTGGCGATCATCCCGACTCGCGATTATGCATTTAGGTAGGTTGACCTTTCCATGGGTGGCGCTCCCTGTTCTGTCAACCCTGCCGGATACTCAGGTTGTCGTTCACTATGTTTACTATGTACAGATATCGCCCCTTACTTCTCTGTCACCTTGCATCCCTCTGATTCCCTGTCTTACCTGTTGTACTTTATATATGTGTATGTGTACATATATTTCTATGTGTGTAATGATATCTATCTCCATATCTGTGTATGCACATATGTACATATGTATACACCTTGGCGGCAACGTGGCAGCATACAGCAACGCCGCCTGCTGTAGGACCCGCGACGGTTAAGGTGTTGGCGCTCCATGCTCCGCTGGCTGTTGGGTGTGCAGTGTTTGGGTGCTGCCTATGTTGGAGTCACACATGGGACCACCCATACGGTACACATTACGGGTGGCCATGTTTGTGTGCCGCCCATTTCACTGTGTGTGCGGGTAGGGAGGTGTCAGTCCATGGGGCCTACGCTGTCAGAGTATGTGCTATACGTTCCCTCTTTGCCAGGGCATAGGCATATTGGGTACGCCTCCGCCTGCCTACTGGGGCTGGCACAGTGTGTTCATGGCGCTGAACCCTCTGTGCCTGTGCTTGCCTTGGCAGTTGTGGTGGGCTTTGTGGCCCTTCACCATTATGTCCCTGCAGCAGCTGTTTCCTCAGGATCATATTATGTAGCATGGCACATACTATGAATATGTGGGCACATGTGCCTGGAGAGTACTGCAGGGCTCCACCGGATGTATCCAAGCACCGGAACCGTGATTTCAGCATCCCAAACACACGCCCTATGATTATTCTGGTTTGTGCGTGTGCCTCATTATGGCGTTCTTGCATGTGTGTGTGTGCATTTCTGATGGGTGTCATCATCCACGGCTCCAGTGCATAGCCAGCATCCCCCACAAGGTGGCCTTGTGTGATGTCCCCTGGCGAATACCTGATACAGCTGTGAGGCATGCCAGATATGGGAGTCGTGGTAGCTTCCAGGGCTGCCAGCACACACATCCATGATAATGCCCTGCGCATTGCACACGACCTGGCAATTGATGGAGGGGAATCCCTTGCGGTTTATGTAGCGCCTACCCTGCTCCCCAGGTGGTGACTTGATTTGTATGTGCACAGTCTATCGCACCCAGTACCTCCGGTATTGTGCCACACGGTGGAAGTGGCGATATTGCTAGCCAACTCCTCCTGAGATCTGGGGAAGTATATATACTCATGGGCATGTCGTAACATGGCATCCAGAAACTGGTGTAGTACCCTGGATGCTGATGCCTGTGAGATGCCCATTATATCCCCGGTTGGCCTTTGAAAGGTACCTGTAGCCAGTATTCGCATGCTTACACATACCTTTGTGTCCACTGGGATGGGCTCCCTCTGTTGTTTCTTGTTCTCAGGCGTGGCCGGCACAGCTCCGCTTATTTGCTGTAACGTGTCCCTGTCCACCCTGTAACGCTCTACTATCTCCAGGTCTTGTAGCCCCTGGTAGGTTACCCTTGGTCTGAACACTCTCCTTCTCCTCTGAGGCCTACGGTAGTTGTCGGCACCCTCCTCCGCAACTCCGCCTGTCTCTGACACATGCTGATGTATCACGCCACGGCGGCACCCAACATATACATTTTAAAAGTTCCCGTGTGTTTACACCTAAAGTGCGGCGCTTGGGAATACGCGCTGTGTGTTGTGTGCATTCACACTTTATACTGTTGTGCTGTACACCCGGTGATGTCATTGGGTGTGTCTGTGCAGCCGTATCTGTGGATTATCTTCCGTGTTTTACCATTGGCACTGCAACGCTGTTGCCTTTGGTGTTACATTACACTTGCCTGCATTGGTTTAGCTTTAGGCCTTACCTTACTGTTTCTGCACGTTGCGCATACTATTTCCTGGATTGCATCCTGCAGAGCCCTGTCATGTGTCGCTTCTGGGACATGGCATATCATGCATTTTCTCTGCCGCCGTTATGCTACCTCTCTACTTGGCTGTGCTGTATCGGTTCTTCACTCTTTGCAATTCTGCTACATCCCCTACTTTCTTTGCATTCATATGCCTCCCCTTTCCCGTTTTGCGGGTTTCTGCATGCAGAGTTGTCAGCTGCCGCCAATTGCCCTTCGTGGGTTGATTGGTGTTGATTGCTCATTACGACTCCAATTACACTGCTTCCGCATTTCCTCATATTCTCCGCATCACCTTCCTGTATCCGTTGTTGTTGACGGGCGGCCGTCACATGACTGGGTTAGGGGAACGTAGTCATCCTCGTGCACATGCATCTCTGCGCGCATTGTGTACTCTCAGCGCAACTATTTCCCCACACGCCGGTCCTGCTGCTGTGATGTGCATTGTACAGCCCATGTTTGCTGGGCTCCAATGTGCTTCCTCCTACAGTGGCACACCCTCTGCGGTTGACATGTATTCCTCTGGGCCACTCCTCGGTGTATTACCGCGCCATTTGGTGCAGCCTTACGCCGCGGAGGTTTTGCGATTCAGTATTATCTGCCTCATTTGCATGGCATTGACTACTAATACATAGTTACGGCGCCGAACACTGCCGCCACTCCTTGGCAACCCTTGCGCTGTGGTTGTGGCTTTCCATGCATACTATGGTGTATTGTGGCTGTGAAGCTGATGTGTATTATACTGCTCTTTTATGACATTGTCATATTATTTCATTGTTTCGCACCTTCCGCGGACATGTCCTGGGGTTCTGCTGTGGTTTCTGCGGACATACCATTTATGTCATTATTTACATTTTGTGCATGTTTTCTTTTGACATTCTCGGTGTCTTTCGCCATTGGCATATTGCAACAGTATGATACCTGACGCTGACAGCCTTCCGTTACTCCTATGTCATGTTTGGATATATGTAAACCATTTTTTTTGGTTTACATTGCCGTGCCCTTATGCTACGCCTGCGCCACTTCGTGGATCGCTATATGCCTTCATTTGCATGGTGCAACACCGCACATGGGGTGTTTAACATACCTACGCCGGAGGCGGCGCAACTCAGGCGCACGCCGGTAGTGCACGTGGAATTGGATCGTACCTGAATCGCTCTGCGGCCATATCTGGCGTTGTGGCGCCTACGCTATGCGTGCGCCTGGCACAAGGTTCATGAATCCCGGGGAGAGTGTAAATGGACAGTTGCAGTAGTAATATTAGCTTGAGGCTATGTTCTTATTGTGCAAGTGCAGTTTTGAAAATGTATAAGGAATTCTAATTGCATACCTTGGAGGCATTAGCTATATGACAGGAAAATGACACCAGCACTTGGAAACTCATCTCTTGTATGTGTGGTTGACTGAGTAGTGATTAGGTCATATAGAAAAGCTGTAACTGCAGCGGAGGTGAAGTCTACGTAATTATGATGGACTTTTTTTATTGGAACACAGTTCACTAATCCTCAAGAATTTTCATATTTCATTAAGCTAAATTAAATAAGAATTAGACTGATACTAACTACAATACAGCCTAGCATGAAATAACAGAGGAAGGAGAAACAAAAGTGAAATCATCCCAAGAATAAACATTAGTATATGAAATACAGTGACAGAGATGAATAATAGAGACAAACAAAGCAGCTGCTGGATTATTCGCATATGCATGCTCCCAGTTCACAGGGGATACACTACATATACTTGCTAACAGCAACCTTGCATTACACTAGTCCAATTAGAAGACCTTGTAAATTACTCCAGGAATACACACATTCTAATAACCTGTCTGCTCAGTCAGACTGCATGAGTTATAATCAAGTGTGATCAAGAAAGAAAGCTTTTTGCAGATTGACAACTCCCAACCACCCATGGGGGAAAGAAATCCCTGTACCTCAAAAAATTATTTTACCTCCAAGTTTGCTAGACCTTCTATAAAGATCAGCCATTGACAGGCAAGGAAATGCCTGCCTCATTATTTCTCTACCTTGCATTTACCTCAGACTACTTACACAGCACAAGAAAGTGAAGAAATGAAACTTGCTCTACAAGTAAATGACCATTGAAACAAGGGAATGCCAACTCAAGACAACATAAACGCCTATGAAGCTGGAGAGATGGATCAAATGAAAGCAAGCAGAAGAATCATCATATGGTATTAATGTTTATTTCTTATTCTGTACAAATTGCAAAATATTCCTACAAGCTATAAAACCAAAACCACTGCACAAATGTGAATGACTTTGAAAACGGTATTACTCATACTTACCGATTTACTATTTCTTCTTGAATCTGTAATATTGAAAAAGATACTACATTGGTAATATTTTTTCATGAAACAGTTGTTTTTACAATGAAGATACTACTTTTTCAATAACCTACATAAAGGAAGTGATAGCTGAGATGTTTCCCTTCTGAATTTTCTAATATAGGTTAAGGAGTTTGCCTGTAAAACTGTGCAGTTTATCAGACTGAAATCACTGCACTTTCCTTCTCTTCGTCAGGCTGTTTGAGTACATAGAGACTGCAGGACTTCTTCTAATTTAAATTTTGTTTTTACAACTAACCAAATTTCCTATAAGAATGATGTAA
Organism: Protopterus annectens; assembly: GCF_019279795.1. Taxonomy (NCBI): domain Eukaryota; kingdom Metazoa; phylum Chordata; order Ceratodontiformes; family Protopteridae; genus Protopterus; species Protopterus annectens. The sequence goes on from NC_056727.1 coordinate 797,996,719, forward strand.
TTATGTTCATAGTTTCCTGCTTCTTGCAAGCTTGTGTTATCTAAACCTGATCGTACAGTGTTACATAATTTTTTTAGTTTATCTGATTTAATAGTTTTGCTTACTGAAAGTAATTTTCCACTGACAAATGTCGTGCTTGTTTGTCCTAAAATACAAGAACACTGATCTTTTTTATAAAGTCCTGCCATCCAGACAGTCAGAAAGACTCGCTAAGTTGTAGTCAAGTTCTGAGATTTTGATCTCCAGATAAGTGAACAAAGATGGTCAAATGTCCTATTTAGTGAACATCCATGAAATTGTCAATGGAACATGAATGTAAGATATTCATGGGAATAAGCACCCTGCCTTCACACAACACAAACAGGAAGAAAAAAGTAAATACAATAAAAAATAATAGTAATGTACAAGTACCTGTCTCTCTAGTGAATAAGGAAGCATATATAACCTGGTTAAAATCTCACATCTCTAACTCAGAAATCCTTTCCCCAGGCTACGATATCTTCCGTGCAGACAGAGCAAATAAAAGAGGTGGAGGTGCTGCTATCCTCTACTCCAACCCACTTACTGTCTCTCTCCACTCTCACTTTCCATACCTAGCTTTGCTCCTGCCGAAATACTAATACTAAACTGCCACCTTAACCCCTATAAAAATTTGCCATTGTATCCATCTACATCCCCCAGGGGACAACATCCCTATCCTTGAAAACTTTCTCTCTTGGCTTACCCTAAATGTTCCTTATGAAACCATTATACTTGGTGACATAAATATAGATTGGACCACTCTTTCTTCCTCATCTCCTTCTCATAGTCTCAATCTGTATGACTTACACCAACTAATATCTTCCCTTACCAGGCACAACAGAAGCTCTACTTCAGGATCCATAATAGACTGGATCCTTACTTCTGACCCTTGTCTCTACCATAACCCCGGCATTCTCCCTAACTCTCTAAGTGATCATTCTCCTATTTATATCCATAGATACTCCTGACACCCTCCCAAAGAACACCTTTATAGAGAATGTTGTGATCTGACTGACTTCAATACAGACGATTTCATCTCCAATTTGTCCAACATAAATTGGTCCTTCTTTAAAAACCTCCCCCTCAGTGATGTCGTATCCTCTTTCAATACTCTATTTCTAGATGTACTAAATTCCATGGCACCTTTCAGGAAAATCAGGGTAAAATCAAAATGTTCTCCCTGTTTAACTAAGCAAACATGCTCTATCATGCATCTGAGGGATTCTGCCTGGAAAACTTGGGCCAGAAATAAAACTCCTCCCTTACTCCAAAGCTACAAGGAACTTAGAAATGGGTGCAAAAAACTAGTTACTAGAGACTAAAAAACATTTTTTGCCTCCAACCAAAGTAGCCCACATAACAACCCTAAAAATGTTGGTCTACCATAAATAATATCCTCCACCCTCGTAATGCTCCTACCCACAACCCATTCCCTCTCAATACTGCCTCAGAGACTACTGCTCTTAAATAATTATTTTATTGAAACAATCCAAAACTAACTCCAAATAGCTCTACTGTCTGCTCTCTACTTTTACATCCCAGTCCTCCTTCCTCCAATACATTCTCCCTACAACCAGTTCCCATTGTCTTCATCAAATCCCAACTAAATAAACTTAAGCCCTGCTCTCCCTCTGTTGACAATCTACATTCCTACTTTCTTAAAATTGCTGCCAATACTATCGCTTACCCTGTCTCTATCCTTATTAAACATTCTGTTACTGAATACCTTGTCCCAGATGTATGGAAATCCTTCTACACAATCCCTCTTCACAAAGGAGGAAATTCCACTGAGCCATCCAACTATCATCCCATTGCTATACTATCACCCCCTTTCCAAAATTCTAGAAAAGTGTGTGCACACACAGCTGCTTAAATACCTGCTATCTAATAAGCTACTTACTCCCACCCAACATGGCTTCAGACCCCACCACAGTACATCAATAGCTCTACTCTCATTCACCCAAATAGTAGCAGAAGCCTATGACACCAACCTACTAGTTTCCTGCTTATTCCTTGACCTCTCCAAAGCATTTGATACTGTATCTCACTCTAAACTTATAACTAAACTCTCTGACCTTCATCTCTCCACCTCCTCTTTAAACTGTTTTCCTAGCTACTTATCTAATAGAAAACAATCTATATGCTGGAAAACTGTCACCTCCCTGTTTCTTCCTGTTAACACCGGTGTCCCCCAAGGTTCTATTCTGGGTCCTCTCTTGTTCAATATTTTTGCTAACAGTTTATGCTCTGCTACCAACCTCTCCACAATTTTACAATACACCAGTCAATTAACCCTTATTACCACTGCCCACAGCATCCCAGAACTCCTTGCTCTTACCCAAGACACTTTTACATCCATTGAAACCTGGCTCACTGATAATCAACTAATTCTAAATCCAAAAAAAAACTAGACTTCTACTTTTCCTTCCTAAAACACTGGCAGCACACAAATCAACTTTCTCTATTACCTCCCCCAATAATACCACTTTCAGACCAGAAGCTCATACTAAAATACTTGGTGTTATAATTGATGATGAATTAAAATTTTACATACATATCCATCAGAGCATAAAAAAAACACCAGAAACTTGGTCTCATGTACCATTATCACAGTCCGCTTTCACCCTCTACCAATCCCTCCCTGGCCCTGTCTCTCCTATTACCCTGCCTTTTGTATGCAGCTCCAGTTTTTACTGACCTTCAGTCTTCACTTATCTCTAAACTAGAGCAAACATACAATAAAATAGCTAGATTCCCCTCTAATCTCCCTTACAAATCTCAACCCTGCCTCGCCCTTTAATCATTATAATGGCCTGAATCCCCTAAACAATTGTTTTCTTAACTGCATATCACACACTCATTTCTTTATAATCCCACTTCCTGTCCCTCCATCTCTAATATAGTATCTCTATATAACCCCCGACATCAACTTTGTACATCTGACAAACATCTTGACATTTACAAACCATCAAAAAAAATATCAGTAAGTCCCTATATAAATACTCTGTAGCTCACACCTGGAACTCCCTTCCACTTAAAATAATAACTATCCCCATAAGTTCCATTTCAAACTACAACTCATACACTACCTTCTTAAGACCTGGTCCTGCTCTTGCCAAGCTCTGACCTGATCTCTAACTGATTTCTTCCTAAATGCTACTTTTGATTACTCTCTTTTTGATTTTCTCTCTTTCTATCTGCTTTTCATTCTTGCTCTTCTTTACAGTATATCTACAATCAGTTTTTTGTAAATATTCCTACTCAGGGATTATCCTGCCGCTATTGTATTGAATTTTTTGAAATTTATATATAAATATATTGTCTTTGTTGATTTTATTTTGTTGATTTTATTTTATGTAAATGTTTCTTGTCAATATTACTGTTGTAATGTTTAGTCTTTGTATTAATTACAGTTTTTTGACATGTCTGTAATTGTAATTGGAGTTTTTCTCCTCGAGTCTCCAATGAAAATAGGCCTTTGGCTCAGTTGGACCAACCCGGTTAACAACTGACAATAAATAAATAAATAAATAAATATATATATATATATATATATATATATATATATACACAAGTCTAGCACAAAAAGTCTCACACAAAATTAAAGTCCCATAGGGTGTCGGGCTGGTTCCTTGGCACCGTAAAAATCGACTGCCAATAATAGCAAACCGGAATTCCACTGTGGCGACCCCTAACTGGGAAAAGCCGAAAGAAAAACAGCATCAGCAAAAACAAAGTCTAAGTCCTGATACTGCGAATATTTTATCAAATGGGTCAATGGCTCCATGTAAGGCCAAAAACAGAAAAAAATATGCTTAGCATTGTGGATTTAAACCACTAGTAAAAGGTTACACAACCACAGCACAGATTTCTAACACTAGCAGCAGTTGTTTTCCTTTACTTATGTAAGTATAGACTCTCTGGCACCACCTTATCTTCTAACGGAGTGCTTTCAATTTTCCATTGATTTCATCAATGTTCACTTTAGCAGAGCATTTGACCATTCTTAATTGCTTATCTGGTGCTTGACCTCTCAAGACTCAACTTGGGCTGTTAGTGTTAGACTGACATTCAAAGCTGGAAATAGCCTGGAATTCCAGGGGCCAAGTCAGGTCAAAATTATAAAGAGCTACAGTACATGTTTTAATTATTGGGCTACATGATTGCCTTCACTTGCAGAATATGACAAAGTAACTTGAATACACAGATGTCAGAAGGATGTACTGCAAAGGGAATTCTGGACTTTTACAATCCAGTTTGATTACAGCTTGGCATGGATTCTTGTAAAGCAGGAATACCGGTAGTAAAATGACTGCTTAGAGATAACAGATACTTGAACACTTGAATGCTACACTGTTAACCAACTATTCACTAACTGTATTTTGCTATCAATAGTTTTGTTCACCATTGAAGGACAGATTTAATTTTCCTGTTTGCTAGCTTACAACAACCTGAATAAATGTTCCTAATTTAGAAGTAAGTAAGGGTCTCCTACAAAGCAGGCAGTGCGGTTCTCTATGCAATTATAATTTAGGCAAGTGTGAAGCTGGCAAATATTAATTAAAATGAAGCAACAGCAGCCTGGAACACAAAATGTCAATTTTATTAAAGCCTACAGTGTTTTAAAATAATCTTAATTACAATGTAATGGTGTCATACTTATGGTGCTATTATTATTTAAATTGCTATCGAATATAAATATTTCACATGTGGTTTTAAACGATGAACTTTATTTTATGCTTCCAGTGGCATACAAAAATAACAGCACCTATTATTGAGGTTGCTATATTACATTCCCAAATACAAATACATAACAGTGAGAGAAAGCGAGAGAGGGAGAGAATCAGAAAACATTACTTTTCATTATTTAACCATTTATCTTACCTGTGGAGGTAAGGCTTACTGTCTCACAAACTTTCCAGTTCTAGGACAAACAGTAATACAGTTTCAAAGTTACCCTTTAAACAAATGTAATGATTTAAAGAGACAGAATTAACCAAATTTTGATTCTGCAAGTAATGCAGAATATGGACACTTGAAACATGAAGAGCACAGTTATAAATACACCTGCAATGATCACACCTGCAAAATGGAAGAAAAAGTAATGAAGTATGAACAGTCCTCTTAAGCATATTTGCAAGGTTCATTTTGTAGAGACCATGGTCTGGAATGACTTATAAATGCTCTGTAATTGCTACTTGATGCAACACTACAAATCTCGCTGAGCCTATCTCATTTTCTAATGGCAAGGAAGCAAGGTTCATTTACGGAAATGCAACTATGTCACCATTAATTAAGCTTCAGTGTGCCATTAGCATTGCAACAAGGTTAAATAATAGCATGTCCTTTTAAATGTCACAGTAGTAAAATTTATGGAACACTACCTCCTGCCTTATGCTGCTCAATAAAATAACCTTTTAAGTTGTATTTTATAGGCCTAGTCTAAATGCCACTTTGTCCTAGTGTAATCTAATATGCAGAAGATATTTCAGAGGGACAGAAAGTGCTGAAGAAGCACTGAATCACTACTGGTCTGTAAAAGGCAAAAAAAAAAAGTGAATTGCTGCTGTTTTCAGACACAATGTTTCTAAATGTGAGTAGATGCATAGGTCACTAACACTGAATAGACACTAACAACCTATAAGTCCTTTTAAGTGATACTAGCTAAGCTTTGTAATATAGTAAGTGCACAAAAACAGAACTAATTTTTTTCTCTCTCCCTTCACCTTTCTTTTACACATTTACATGAATAATGCTAGTTTGTTACTTTTTTGGCATCTCCATTGAAGCCGGGGATATGCAGAAAAATGGCAAAGGGAGCAAGGGAATAGCAGGGAATAGAATGCATTCAATAAAGACCAGGAAGTATCAATACTTTGAAAACATGTAGTAATAAATTGTTAGTTGTATAATAAATAGGATAAACAATGAACACTTAAAAAAACAGCATTTGCATATCAAAATAAATCTACCTTGACAAACCACTGTAAGATTTGAGTATGTATCTGGTTAAATCTTCACATATCTGAATACTTGAAATATTCTTCTATAAAGGAGAAGGAGAGAAGATGAAGACAAAGAAAATATTATAGTAGATAAGGCCTAGATTCATGAAAATACCTTGTTTGTTATAATACAGTAGCAGAAACAAACATTAAGAAAAAACAAATATTGTTGAGCATTTTTGTATAATCACAAACTCATCTCTTCAAATCCATATTATAATTTAAGGAAATATCTACCATTAAACATCATTCCACATTCGTATTTAATTAAAATGTGATCCGTCTCCTCGTTTTTCCATCTTTTACTATTTCAGAGCTCATCTCAGAAGCTTCCAAACTGATATCACCGAGATTCTTAACATGGGAAAACCTCTCACCATAAGAAAGCAAAACAATATGCTTCCTGAAGACAGTTATCGATTTTAAGGCCATTTTCAGGAGGAAAATAAACTAGTCTTTTCCTGTCAGAAACCACATATGGGATCCTATAACCTTTGTATTTATGTATGCATGTATGTATGTATGTATGTATGGGTTCATGACAATTTACTGAATGAAAAATTCACTGAAATACTGAAAAAAGAATTCACAGTCAAAATGACAGTTTCACAGAAAGACCATTTAATCACATTCAGAATAACTGAAACATGATAAAGTTAATGACATCCAAGGAAAACATTTTCAAAAAAAGACTTTTGTTGTAGGGGCCAACTCCCCAGCACCCCCCCCCACACCCATATGGAAAGCTTTATACCACACCCCCTTACTTAAATATGCTAATTCCACAGTCACATAACTGCATAGAAAAGTGAAAATATCATTCAAATGGAATCACTAATAGCACATATAAAGAAACTACCAGCAGTGACTATGTATAGATCACCACAAGCAACAGCTAAAGCTTTTTTCATACACTTCTATATATTTCTATTTCTGTATAACAGAACTGTGTAATAGCTACACTACATTTGATAAAATGGATTTTCAGCCAAATTGCCATTCAGCAAAAAGGGCTTTCATCAATTTGGATTTAGTAATTTGTCATTCAGTGAAATAAATGATCATTCAGTCAAACAAAAGGGATCCATATGCATTTGTGTATTAACTTGATAAAAGGGTTGGTCTATGGATGCCTTTCATCAATGACTCTGGTCACTGTGGCAAGGGTAATGGATGGACAGTTTGGCATAGCTAATTGACCATTTGAGGGCAGGAGCAAACTAAAATGTCCAGTACCAACATAAACACAGGATAACATATGGCCACTACACAGACAGAGACCAAATGTCAGGCTTGAACCCTGGGCCCTAAATTGCACTGCTGAGATCTGCCTCATAAAGCCATTGATTCATTTAAATATTTTAAGACATTGTCTACACTTTTGAGTAGTTTATTTGGAAGATGATCAGAATGGAACAAGTGCAGGCAAGTCTATATAATATCAAGCTGGCTACCAGCATTTGAGCTGTTATATCTCCAATGTGTGAGTGAAACTGAAGGGAATATATGATGTAGTTTAGTAATTGTTATAAAGTGCTTCTATAGCAGTTTCTGCTTAGAAGTTTTATATTTAGGAATGATTTAAGGCAGATATGGTATATAGTAAAATTCCTGTTGTATCCTACAGAGATCCATTAATATCTTGCTCCCCAAGTCTCAATTTTATCTACTAGGCAGGAAATTGTATAAGCAACTTGTAGGCCTAACAAATTTGTTGTCTTGGTATATTATTCAAATGCATTTTTATATTTTGTTGGACTGGTACAAGCAGACAGAAATTGTTCAAACACCTTATAGACAATCTCCTTTGGTTTTTCATATCAACATTGTTTGGATGGCTGGAACTAAAGGCAGATGTCGGAGTTAAAAGTTAAATTTTTTAAAGACCAGAGGAGTAGCTAATTGTTTTTGTTCCCAGTGTCATCTGTTGATCTGGTGCCCCTTCAAAGCAATAAAAAAAAGCTCATCTACATAAGAAAAAAAGCTTTTTGACATAATGGAGGAGCCAAAAAAAAAAAAAAAACCTCTTTGTTTACTTTAGACTGTAGCATACATAGAGTGCTATAGTGCTTTAGTTTTGACAGAAATGAAATGCTATTGCTCAGGAGCCAGTGTGCACTGAAGTACAGTCAGGATCAACTGAGCATGTCCCATAACACTTTGCATCCAGGGCAGCCGCCCCCATTGCCCCATCCCAGTTAAAGCTGGTAGGTAGGGATTGAATGATGCTGAACTATCATAACTAAGCAATCATTAATACTGGGAATATAGATTATGTTGTATATACCCAGTAATAGACAGTTTCATTCACATAGAGGAATAAAGCCATGACCACGTGACCCAGATTAACAATGACAGGAAATTGGTTATTTTAAGGTATAGAACTTCACTCCAATGTGCTGCCAGCTAGACTTGGAAACTGTCATCAATGAGAAACTTATCCAGTATCTACAAGCCAGGTCTGCTCTTCAAATTTTCCCTTAAGGAAGCTCTACTCTTAGTATAAACAGACTACTCACTATATTATAAGCCTAGCACTTGTTCTCAATACTTCTCTACTAAGTAAGCACTCTCGTACTAAGTAAAGCACTACATCTACTTACCACCCCTGTGAATATCCACTTCCCTTAAAGGTACAGCACTCCCTTATACTGTTATAGCATGTCGAGTGGTAGATTACTGGCGTCCTTTCCAGTTCAGCTGGTCAATCTGGGTATCTTGAGACAATGCTACAATTGTCTCATGTACACAGACAACCCTCTCCTCCTCCCAACAAACACAAATACATGTGAGAGATGCAACTATATAGCCAAACTGGAGGCTAAACTCTCTCAACTCAGGGCTGGCATGATCAGACAGGAGGAAATGGTAACCACACACACAACAATCCCAGTCCCACATAGACCTACCACAACTGCAAACCAAACACATAAAAACACAAAGACATACTCGGATGCTCTAATAAAAAACTTACCAAAACAACAGAGGCTCCAAAAGCAGACATCCAAAAATCCACCACCTCAAAACAAAACACATGCAACACATACTTCAATAAATCAGTGTGTCAACCAATCACAGCCCTTAAGGCCAAACACCTTGCCTGATACACTAGTAATAGGTGACTCTATAGTCAGACACACTGATGTCCCGCTGACCAGGCTGAACAAGTAGAGGGTGACTGTGAGCTGTCTATCGGGAGCTAGGATCCGCCACATAACACACGCACTCAAGTCACTCCAAAGCAAGTACAAATATGACTCCGTCATTGTCCATGCTGGTGTGAATGACCTGAGATGTACCTCCCTGGACTACATGAAAAGAGACATAGAGGAGCTCTCCGATTATGTAGCCCAGGCTGGTATGACCCTGACCCTGAGCAGCATCTTGCCCTCACCAAGAATGATACCACAATACAAAGACAAGATGATCAGCTTTAACAACTGGCTCAAGTACTGGTGTCATTCTAAGGGGATCCAATATCTGTCTGCCTGGGATGACATGTTGGACAAGCCACGCTGCTTCACAAGGGATAGCTTACACCTGTCACCACTGGGCTTCCGGATATTGGCTAAGGCTCTTGCCACCCCCATAGTGCCTTTTTTAGGCAAGGCTCAAAAGACAAACCCACCTCCTTAGAAAACAAAATGGAAAAAACTAAGGGTAATGCTGCTCAACGCCAGAAGTCTAAATCTCAAGATGCAGGCACTTGATGCACTCCTCAGCATGGAGAACATCGACGTCTGTGCAGTAACTGAAACCTGGTTCAAGGCTCCTGAGAGCACCCCAGCACTACCAGGCTATACCTTGTATCATGCTTTTCGGCCCCAAAACCCGGGCCGAACCACAAAGGGAGGGGGAGTGTCCATATTCATCAAGGTCACCCACACCTCCAGGTTAGTAGCAACACATGAAGCATCAGAGACCATACAGGTGCAACTAACCATAGGCAAAACTGCTATACAACTGGTAGCATGTTACAGACCACCCTCCCAATCTCAAGAACCCCACTCAGCCTTCCTGAAGACATTGGAGGATATGAATGTATCACAAAATACCATCATACTGGGAGACTTCAACTACTCAAACATAGATTGAGTACATTATTCTAGCCCTAATACTCTAGCCCAAAGGTTCCTGGAATTCATAAATTCAAATGCACTGGAACAACTAGTCACCTCTCCCACTAGGGGAGATAATATACTAGACCTGATCATCACAAACATGGGGACAAAATGCTCCACAACGGAAGCATACCCCTCACTAGTGAGATCTGACCACAACCTAATCACCCTGGATATTCATATCCCACCTCCACCCCCAGCACAAAAGACCACAGTGAAAAACTTCTCAAAAGCAGACTTCACTCTTCTTAAGACTGAGATGGTATTCTTTAAGTCCACTGTGCCAGTGGATACCACATCCCACAATGCCGAATCCTTCACAAATGCTTTCTATGGACATCTCCAAGAATACATGGATCATGCAATCCCAAATAAAACCAAGTCCCTCTCCACCAAAGGTAAGCATCCTGTCTGGTGGACCTCAGCCATAAACAAATTGTATAAAAAAAGAAGGAAGTCAGAGCAAAATCGCATGAAGGGAAGACATCTCTGATCAACATTAACAGAAAACTACATTCTCTCATAAAAACATCCAAGGCCAACTTTGAGAGAAAAATCGCTAAGGACACTAAAGATAACCACAAAGCCTTCTTCAGCTATGTTAGAAACCTGGGTGAAAACCCTCAGATATGCTCGCAGTTGGTTCACAACAACAAAAAATACACTGAACCCACAGATATTGCCAACATTCTGGCTGACAGGTTCAGTGCAAATTTCTCCCCTCCCTCACCCCAAAAGAAGAAATACTTATCCCAGCTGAATGTAATCTCCCTGTCATCTCAGATGTCCAAGTGAGAACCACCCTAAACAAAGCAAAAAACACAGCATCAATGGGACCTGACGGTATTCCGGGTTGCGTGTTACGTGAACTCCCAGAGGATCTAAACCCACACATAAAAATGCTATTTAACCTTAGCCTTACTTCGGGATATATACCTGAACACTGGCGTACAGCAACAGTGGTCCCACTCCACAAGGGGGGGTGCCTCTACAGACCCTGGAAACTACCGCCCCATAAGCTTAACCAGCCTGGTCTGCAAAGCTATGGAAAGAATCATTATGGAACTCATAAACAGAGACATAGGGGACCTACAGACACTTGACCCCACCCAGTTTGGCTTTGTAAAGGGCAGATCCTGCCTTTTAAACCTGGTTGACTTTTTTGAAACAGTCACTAGAGCCAATGATGAGGGCAAAGCAGTCCATACAGCATACCTGGACTTGGCTAAGGCCTTCGACACAATACCCCACTCAGGCATCATAGATAAGCTCAACAGCTTAAAAGTAAAACCTTATGTCACTAGATGGGTTGCAAACTGGCTAAAGGACAGAACCCATAAAGTTAAAATCGCTGGAGCAATGCCAGACTCAAAGCCAGTCACAAGTGGTGTCCCACAGGGATCTGTCCTGGGACCCCTCTTGTTTGGCATTTATTTCTCAGATGTTAAAGCAAACATGGGAGGGCTGTGGCTGACAAAGTTCGCAGATGACTACAAACTAGGCGCCATAGTCAATACACCAGCAGACACACACATCCTACAAAAAGGCCTCACAGAAACGGACAACTGGTGCCGGAGTCACGGCCTTAAACTAAATGCCAAAAAATGTATAGTCATCCCCTTTGGGAAAAACAAAGTACCCACAAATTATCACATAGGCAGCAACCCATTGAGTACGGAAAAAGTAATCAGAGACCTAGGGACCCAAGTCGACAGCGACCTCTCATTTGACACCCACATTGCCAAAGTGGTTAGAAAAACATTCTACCTTGCACACCTCATCATGAAGGGATTCACATCCAGATCCAAGGATGTCATTGTACCCCTATATTCCTTCCTCATCAGACCCACGATTGAGTACAATGCCCCATTTGGTATGTACCTCACCCGGCATTTGCAACAGCTGGAGAGACCACAAAAGTACCTCACCAAGAGGATCAAGGGTCTCCAACATATGTCTTATTCTGCCAGACTAAAGAAACCTCAGCTCTATTCAGTAGCATACCACCTGCTCAGAGGTGATCTCTGCCTGACGTACAAGGCCATGTCCAATCAGGATCTGATGGACATGCTCCACCTCAAAAAATCCAAATCCATCAGGACCACGAGAGCTAAAGACTTAAACCTCGACACAAGTATAAATAGGACATGCTGGAGGGATAGATTCATAACCAAGAGGCTTCCCATGCTTTGGAACAAGATCCCAGTTCGCATTAGGCAGAGCCCCTCACTGACTCTCTTCAAGAGAAATCTTGATGAGTGGATGGGAGATCGAAAGTTTACCCCAGGGGTCACATCTGTGTCACTGCTAGACAGGGGCACAGTAAACTAATTCTATTATATAAGGGGACCTTCATTGTGTCACTACTAGACAGAGGCACAGTATTCTAAATTTATTCTGTACATTTTTGTACCATTTCATGGGGTGGCAAAAGCCACATCATTATGGCTAGGCTTACAAATGCCCCAGGGCAGATAGCCTAGTACTATACTATGAAACTATGAAACTATAACTTTAGACATTGTTACTGTACTAACTTAGCCATAACAAAGCTTGACAGTTGGGATTTAATTTGTCTTCTTGAAGCAGGATTCACTGCAACATGACCAACAAACTATCATCCCCTGCCTCCCCATGTGATTAACATGATAAACAAACCTTGTGCAACTAATTTTAAATTGCATTAATGTATGTAGCACCCTGCACCTCATAATGTGGTGACTCTGCCCTCCTCACACCACCATTTTTCTGCATGTATCAAATCTGAGCTTGCAACATTACACCAGCTTGTGAAAAAGTGAAATAATTACATTTTCTTTGTGCTGGTGTGACTTTGGGGTAATATGGCTTGACACAATAGACATGATGAAAGCAGCAAACTATGGATCAATATGAACAATGTTATGGCCACAAACTCAAAGTGAAGCTCATATTTAGCCATTTTTTACTGCAATATGCTAAACTGATAAGTGCTTTCATTCTTTCATGAAAACTTCCTCATATCAAAACTATCACAACTGTATTCTGGGTGACAGTAAGACCATCCATCGTACATCAGCTTCATTGCACTTAATGTTGGTTTGCCAAAGCAGACCCTAATTATATATCAAACAAAAAAGTGCATAGCTCTCTACCTCACTCTTGTCTTTTTTGACCCCACTAAGAGATTCATTATGATTGATCATAATCTGTTTATTGAAAGGCTCTGAGTAATTGGATGTAGCACAATGGTACTGCATTGATTTAAGAACTACCCCTCAAAGCTTACAGAATCTGTACTTAACAGTTAACATCATTATCACAAAGTGAAAGCAGAACTTCCAAAAATATCTTCCTTAAAACATATTTTTTCCATATTTAACAATGGTATGAAAATGTTTACAGGTGAATTTATGCTACTACAGTATGAAGATGATTTTTAGTTACTTTTCTCCATACGGTCACCTAATATTGGCAAAGACCCTGCATGTCAGATTTAATAAGATATTGTTATGACATAACATATTTCACATCTTACCACTGACTTATCCATAATAAGAAAAAATAATAAGATCATATGCTTTAATAATCAAATAACGGACGTAACTTTCATTGCATCTGGATCTAAACCTATTCACCTTGTGGCCACTTGCAAATATCTGGCCTCTCTAATGCATTGCAACATAAACTTCAAAGAAAATGTTGTCAAAACATTCCGGTAAGTTAATCACTTGCTAGGCTCCCTATACCATATAAAATGGTTAGCTCCTATCCAACATTGTAGTTTTCAGAAGATAAAGCAGTACTTAAACCCAAACTATTGTGTGGCTGATTGGACATATGTAAAATATACATGTATATATATATATATATATATATATATATATATATATATATATATATATATATATATATATAAAATGCCATAATAAAATCTGGAAATGACATATAATAGACTTCTTAAGTACTCTATTAGCATGTCTGCACTGTTGCACACAGATTTGGATTGTCATGTTTCAAAAACAACATTATGTACTATCATCTTGTATTTGTTTATACACTACTATACAGACATCTCTGTCCTGACTTGTTTTATTTGATGACATTGCATAAAAGGAAAGTAACTTTATGAATGTATCTCTGTCTCTCACAGTCATGCTTCCCAATAGTTCTTTACTTGGGTTGAGATCACCTACCCCTCTTCTTCCTGTAAATGGGAAAGGCCTATTACTCCCATTTAGGTAAGAACAAGTCAATGTGAATTGCAAAATATAATCACCAATTTTTGTACTATTTCACCAATTTCTGTAAGCTATGCAAAGAAACCAGAATGCAATTCAGACCAAACGTTATTCGTGTATTTCTCCATTGGTCTCATAACTAAATGATTTTTCTTATATATTTTAGTTTTGTAAGCATTTTGACATCTCTACATACTATTGGCTATGAATTAAAAAACAATTCCTTGTTATAACCTGCACTGTGTATACAGAATTTTTTCCATAAAGGTTTGCACATATAAACTTTAAAAAATGGTAATGATGCATATGCTTTATGATAGCACAGATATGGAACTTAAAAATGCACTGCCTGATTTTTTGTTTCCATGAAAACAGTGAGATTAATAAGACTAATGGTGATGAAGATCTAGCCTTTGTAACATTTGACAGAGCATATATTACTGTATTAGAAGCTGAAGATTCTTCAGAACTGTCCAGCAAAGATATTCTTGTAATTGGAAATTCGATTATTAGAGGAACTGATACTTATATTTGCAGAGAAGATAATGAACATCTAATAATGCTATGCTTGCTAGGAGCAAAAATAGAAGATGTGAGACCACCTTTCGAATCCCTTAGTGTAAGGAAGTACAGATTTGTTTTCATTCATGTTGGTACAAATGATGTAATCGGCAAGGATTCTCTGACTGTTAGTAGGGAACTGACAGCCCTCCTAGATAGTATAGCTTGTACTAGTGTTAGGACGTATTTTTCACAAATCACCTATAGAAAGGAAAGTCAGGTCACTGTGAATGAAAATATTTTTTGGGTAAATACCTACATGGAAAAAATGTCCTGTTTTAAAAAATGGAAATGTGTAGAGCATCCGAGTCTAGTTTTGGGTATGGATGGCATGCATTTGTCTAGATCAGGGAAGAGACTTTTTACAGCAGATATTTTACAATATTTGACAAACACTATGCAGGATTTTTGCCAGGTTGAAAATTTAACAGTTCTCAGAAAGCAACATTTGATGCATCTCTGATGGTTGTTAATGCTAGGAGCATTAATATTAACATTTTTATTGGAAATTTTGATACGTTCACACAAGACTGATGTTGTTATTGTTTGTGAAACATGGTTAAAGAACAATGACTGGAAACCAGTTCTGTCAGGGTATAAGTGTTTTTACTGTAACAGACATTCTAACAAAATATCAGGTGGAGGTATCATGATAGGGATTAAAGATAATTATGAGACCTGTGACTATTACAAGTTCAAGGATAACACCAATACTATAGACTTTGAAACTGTGACAGTAAAGACAACCCTGGAACATATGACAATTGTTGGAGTGTATAGACCACTAAAGTCAAGTGCAGATTACCTAAAATAATTCATACATTTCTTGCATGAAATACAGGAGGGAATAATAATATTAGCTGGGGACTTAAATTTACCAGAAAAGAATGAAATAATATTGATTTTGTAACATTAGTAAGGAAATTATTCACAAAGTATATTCAGGAACAACAATTGCTTCAGATTGTAAAAAAAAAAAAAATACCAGGGGACAGAAAATACTAGATATTGTTTGTATTCCTAAAGAAATTACTGTAACTTCAAGACAAGTTTTACCACGACTGATGGGCAGTGATCATAGGGTTATAAAAGTTAATCGGTTGCTAGATAATTCTGCCAAACTGAAATCTAAACCAATGCACAGAAGGTTAATTACAGATTACATGGAAGCAAAACAGTGACTATGTAAAACTAACTGGAGTGAGGTGTTCAGTGGAAAAACTGCAGTCAGAAAGTAGAAAGTTTTGAAAGAGAAATTGTTTGAGTGCAAAAAGACAAAAAATGTTTAACATCAGGATCTAGCCATACAACACCAGGGGAATATATTTCGATAAGAACAAGATGTCTGATTAAGGTGAGAGACAAAAAATATAAGAAAGGGAAGAGACTTAAAACTAAAACTTTGAAAACTGAAGTAAACAAGCTGGACAAATAGATTAAGCATAGTGTGAGACAAGATTAAGAAACAATTGAAGAAAATTTATATAAAGATATTGAGCATAATGAGAAACCTTTTTATAGATACATAAGATGTGGAAGGAGTAAAGATGCACAAATTGATAAACTGTGTGCAGAGTCTAAAATTTATTCTCAGACACATCAGATTAATTTACAAAGTCTTATGCAAAACAGTTTGGCTCTACAAAAGGGGTGATAAGTTGTCCAAGTGACATCCAGGCAAGCCCAGGTACTGGAGTCAAATTAGATTATATTGAAAAAGAACTGCGCAAACTGGATCCAAACAAAGCAGAGGGAGGAGATGGAATTAGTAGCAATGACCTGAGAACACTTCAGCAAGAACATATGGTACCATTATATATATTATTCACTAGGTCATATAAATATTGGGAGATTCCTCAAGATTGGAGACATGCGCTTATTAAACCTGTCTTTAAGGTAAAGGGGAGTTGGACAAACCCAGAGTCATATGGAGCCTTAAGTCTACTTTCATATTGTGGAAAATAATGGAGAAGGTAATACTGGATAAGTTATTGTCAGAAATGGATAGGTTGGGACTTGAAACCATATATCAGCATGCATATTTTGAAAACAGATCTATTACCACCTGGAGCATGATGTTCTATAACAATATAATAACAGCTATGAATGAAAAATTGTGGTGTGGTGTAATTTATATAGATTTAACCTAAGCATTTTACAGGGTCATACACAAAACACTGATCAATAAATTAGTACAACTAGGTATTGATGTACTGTTGATAGGATGGATAGTTGCATGACTTACAAATAGGACATTGCAAGTATCATACAGCAAATGGACAGGTGAAATCCCTAGTTACAGTCAGGGTGTCTCACAGGGCACTATCCTAGGCCCTTACTTGTTCAGAGTATATCTTTCATACCTTACTTTTTCATCTGAGGTGTTCTAATGTCTATATGCAGATGACCTGAAATTGGGTAAACTGATTACATGTGTTACAGATAAGGCATGTCTGCAAACTAACTTGATTAAATTGACCATTTGGACATAGGAGAATAATATGCTGATAAATGCATAAAAACCTAAGCATATGAGATTTGGGAGACATACATTGAAAAGTGAATATTTAATACAGCACACAGTGATTGAAATTGTAGACTCATTTAAGGACCTGGGTATATGGGTATATTCAGCTATGAGTTTTTCTAATCATATCAACCAGTTGGTTAATGATAGTTATAAAACTATAGGTTGTATAAAAAGATTTATAAAGTCTAGGAAATCAAAAGTGATTAAATCATTGTTTGTTAGTTAAATTGTACCCAAACTTGACCATGGAATAGCAATATGGAAACCCTATAAGAATACAAGCATGAGTAAACTGGAAAGAGTACTGTGGAAATATACCAAAGATATCCATGGATGTAAACATTTAATTTATTATGAAATACTAAAATATCTGAACTTATGCAGTGTCTCTTACATATATCTAAGAGGAGATCTTATTCAAGTATATAGGGCATTTAGAAACAACTACCTCTGAGAATGTTTAGGGTTATCAAAAAGGGGTCTATGTTAAATGTTACAACCAAAATGTCGAACATTACATGGTCGAGACCAAATGTTTGACATTTGGAAGTTCGAACATCAAATAACAAAAGTAAAAACATAAAAAAACACTTTAACAGTATAGGCAGGGTGGCAAGCCCCCCTGCACCCCCCACACCTGCCTACTTAAATATACCAACTCTGAGACCGCACTTCAGTGCAGAAAAGGGAAATTCTCCCTATCTGCACTGTACAGCGCCATTGAAAGTCTATCTTCGAGTACTCAAAATTTTGAACGTTTGATCTCAGTCATGTAACGTTCGAAATTTTCAGCGTTCGAAGATTTGACAGGTACCCTCAAAAAGTACTAGAGAATCATTAGGCAACCTATGTAGAATATTCTATAAGAATGACAAGTGTACTAATTGGCTCTCTGACAGAGTAGCTGATGCATGGAACAGACTACCAAATTACATTAAAGCAAGTACTAGTTTAGATATTTTAAGAACAGCCTAGACACATTATGGGAACAAGTGTTTTGGTATATTGGCAAGCTAGAAGGGCATTAATGCCCATGATTGAAATATTTGTATGTATGCATGTTTCCTCTATGAAAAATGGCTCTGACCAACAGAATAAACTCAGACATTTAAATAAATACATACTTACAGAAACAAACAAATAAACAAATACATATCTGACTAGTATTCAAAATAGTAAGGCATTTGACGATATTGATTTGGATTTTGACGACAGATTATTTATAATGGTAGCCTTAGGAGAAATGTTTAGGAAGGGGATAAAAAAATATACAGGGTGCAATATCAAATGATAGTAGATGGGAAAATTTCAGACAGTATAAAAATAAAGAGAGGAATGAAAGAATGATGCTCGCTGTAACTCTTTCTGATTTTTCTGGTAGCAAAGGTCTTGGCTGCCCAAATTAGAACTATATAGTGGCACTAACAGCAGTTGGGTGGAATACATGTAATTTTAAGTTATACTTTGATACCTGCATGCTGTTACTTATTCAAATTCATAATTACCTAGGCTCTTGGAAGACTATAAACATTTTTGGAAATAATCTGGTCTAAAATATAACCTACTAATCAGCAGTGTTACAAATTTAGATTTTCAGAGAGTTGGAAGGAAGATGCTAGTGGTAATGCAGAGATTCCAGTATCTAGGGCTAATGACGCATTTGTTGCATATAAGATCATAGAAAATTTTCTGAGGGAAGTTCTAGGCAAAATAATTAATTTGTAAGAAGGTACACGTGCATGTATAGTAGAAGGGTTGTAGTGCCGTGAATAATGGTAGTGGCAGAGGTATTTTAAGAGATGAAGTCATTTCCAGTGGACAATGGATGGTGACACATTATGGCCAGTCAGATATTCAGAGAAGCTGTAATGAGATTCAGAGAATATATAATAGATGTGTATGATGGGGGAAAGGGATGAGGGTAGGGAGATAAAGGTTAAAATAGGGATTGGAGAATATCAGATATGTTGAAAGTGGCAGAGGGTTTATGGCTGAGCTGCTGATGAAGAAGAAAAAAGATGGAAAAATGATTTAGTTTGAGTCTTGACTGCACTCTAGATAATGTACAAGCCTCAGCTATTCCTTGTGCATGAATAAAAAGAAACAATGTTCAAAACACTTGTTCGGCCTAAAAAAGAAACAGCATAGTCAGTTACACCCATTAGCAAATTTCATTATTTCAACATATCAATATCATATTAGCATAACAAGGTTGCTGACATTATAAACCAGTTTCAGTGTTTCTACACAATCAATCCAATCTGAGTACTGAGTGACTATCCCCAATATAAATAACTGAAAACAGTATGACATCACATTCAACAAATCACATAATCCAAAAAACATTTAAATTCTGGCATGAAAACAGTCTTATATGTAAAATGTCCTTTTAATAACATTCAGAAGTATGACAATAGATTTGAGTGTGATATAATACCATACTCAATATTCAGCATTTCTGGCCACAAATATGAAGCACTTGACAAATTTGTTAGCACTAAGATTTCAAACTCATGAACTATTTATCAGACTTATGCAAATATGTTTATTGACTTACTTTTTATACTGTTTCAAAATATGTATAAATTATTTGGGAAAAAAGACTAGCAATCCTCATTAAATCCTGGAGATGAGTACCGCATGTTATAATCCATTTTTGTTCTTTCATGGAATGTATGTCTTGCCAACTCATTTTGTTTAATACATTGTATACTAACTTTTCAATACCCACAGACATGAAACTGTTGCCTGTGTGGTTTAGTGCAAGTTTATACTGTACATTGGTTTCATGAAGACAACAAATGTTTAAAACTCTCAATTTTCACATTCTATATGTTTCAGCTGTATAAAAAGCTGAATGTGAGTGGATTGACATATAAATGATCCATTCACTAATACAAGTGATCATCTGCCTAATCGAAGAAATCTTCTTCCTGTAATAACAGAAACACAATTCCTGTTCTTTATAATATAATTTCAAAAAGAAGAATTATCCCATAGTGAACTACCTAATAAAACTTTTCAGGTGATGATGGGCTATACTAAATTATTGCTAAGATGTTTTTTGAAAACACAAAAATGTTGTGATCTTTTAAAAAGTAATTTTCAGTCTTTCACAGAGATTGTCTATAATCTCATTTACCCTGTAAAACATCCCGATGCCTGTTAATAATTTCAAAGATCATTTCTGTATTGCTATCACATGTAGTAATGAAATCTAGATGGTGTGCACTATCCTTCTTCAGTGTCTTGTAAGACAACATTGTATATCTATTTTGTCAGCTACATTTCCAGCCTATGTGATGCTTTCAGAACAGTACATTCTCTGTAAAAATATATGTAATATACACATTACCTGTCATGGTTTTATATTATTGTTAATTTGCAGAAATTCTTTTAATACTAACAAACTAAGATGTTGGAATATTCTTAATGACGTGTTTGAAGTGGGAGTGTTTCCTAGCTAATGAGGTACTTAAAGTACCACCTAATAGCTTAGATAACAAAACAGTCGGTGTGGAATTTTGTCTGCTTGAAAATCTAGATTCAGTTCAATCTGCCTGTTATTTTCATTAAGATGCTAACAAATTCCTTAAGTTGCAAAATGTCTCAGGCCTGGATAAGACAGAAAAACATCACAGTATCTGTGACACATATCCATGACATGAAGATGCAAACTATGACTGGAGTCATAAATTAGCATCGCATCTAGGTATCCTGCAAATACATTTATATAAATTGTGGCAAAATGAGACATGATTGCAGTCCCCTGTTTTTTAAACAGCAGTGGCTCTCAGAATGAAATAAATTTTGTTTAAATACCTGTTCAATTATACAATGCAAAAAAAGGTACTGGGCTTAAGCCTGTACAAATAATTTTTGCTCAGTTTGTATTCAAGTGCATCTAAACCTGCATAGCTCAGGATATAAGTGTGAAGGCATTTACATGAAGCATACACAGAAGCCAAAAATCATCATCCTGAATACATTATACTAACTGCCAGAATTGGGATGTGTCTTTCATTCTTGACATAACCATATCCAATAAAGGGGAAAGATGAAATATTAAACATTCTAACAAAGGTTCTGCAAGTGAACAATTCTGTGCTACTATATGCATATATGAAGGCTTATCCAACTTTTATATATTTTTGGAAGTATGTACCAATATTGTCCTTTGGAGCAGCAACTGTAAGTTCTTTGATTATCCTATCTTTAATGGCGTCCCCATTAACTGCTGCTTTCAGAAAGAAAAAAATAACATTTACTTGTTTAAATGTATTTGTAGGGTCAAGTATCATCCTACTGCAACATCTACCATCATTAAGTTGAGGCATAGCTTCTTGCTTGCAATCATCCACATCCAAGATACCAATACCAGGATAAACTATATTCCTAAACATGACAAATACCTATTCATTCCTTACATCTCCTTATTCTCCCTTCTTGACTCACTTCCTTACTTCTATCAATTTCTCTCCCCGGCTTTCTCTCTAAATATACCATATGTTTGCTTTTCCCTTACTTCATATTGCAATTCCTGTTTGTATTATATTAGCCTTCCTTTAATTTCTTTATACACATTAAAATTTCTCTAATTATTAAACGATTGTCATATAACTTATATCTACTCAACCCAATGTTTTTAGATTATGTCTAATTTGGTATAATTATTTAAACTGTATTTTTTTGTATTATTTTTATAGACTGTAAAATTATTATTCTTCAAATATTTTGTAATACTTTGGAGCTTTACTTCCTGGGCTTCCCCTGAAAATGGGCTATTACACAGTTGGACTTTCCTGGTAAATAAATAAATAAATATTGACACTAAATTCTTGTTTGAGATAGTGTGTACGCACAAAATAAAATGCATTGTGATTTAACTCCACTTCTGAATAATTGTTAGCTTGTAAAACTGATGCCTCATAACTCTGCCTGTCACAATGCTTCTGCAACTCTACATTTGCCTTTAAAGGGGAAAATGAACCAATATTGTCATTATTATTTTTTTTATTCAATAGAGATGCTTCACCAGCTTCTGAATTGGTGCCTGAGGCACAGGATGGAGGAATCAGTTGAACTGCATAAGTATAATGGATGATGGACATGTAGGTGAATTTAATCAAGAATAAATAGTAAAAGTAAGAGGGGTAGAAGCACTCAGCAAATAATGAGTCCAGGAAACACCAGTATTAGGGGAAGAGGCTTAAGAAGGTATTTAATTTAAACAGTATATATACTCAAGAGAAGTAGTAGGGAGATGGCCTCTTGGCAAGGGAGTTAGAAGAACAATGTGGCTCTGAATATTAGGCATCATTCTCATGTGAGGAGACATGACTGCCATTTTGGACATTATTCTTCAATGAAAGAAGTAATTATGTATGTTTTCCAATTGTGCAGAGTTCAAACAATCGTTCATCTTTGGGTAAAAAAGGGTGGGAGAACAGTAAAAATAAACAGTATGCTATAGAAATTGAACGTATGTAGCCACATAGACAGAACAGGAATGTTTCAGAGGAAACCACTGTGTCAGATAGGAAAGAATAAGATATATGCAGACTGGACATTAAGTCAAGGGAAAGCAAAAGTAGATCAACGAAGTTACCTGGGAACATTAGGATTTCAGACAAGTAAGGTAGACTGAGGATGGTTTTATGAATACTACCATGGGATATTAATGGATTGGTTGGGGAGGATAAAAGAAATAAGATCCAACAACAGAAGCCCTGAGTTTGTGATTATGTTGTAGGAACCCACCTCCATATACTAGAACACAAAGATTTTGTAAGAAAGAGTGGAAGAATCAGTTTAGTGCACAGAATGGAAACAAGAGAAAGAGACAGGTAGGTGGTAGTCTTCACAGGGAAGAGTGCAAAAATCAAAACTGAAGAGGAAAAGGTGAATCCTAGAGGTAGATATGTGTCTCCCATGGGCTATTGGTTAGGAAGGGGAATTATGTTGATCAATATCTCTTTGCCATGCAATATTAGAATTCAGGATATTCTGACCATGTTAAGTGAAATAATTCATTTTCAGTAGGAGATGAACATAATAGGGGGGATTGCAATTTAGTCTGCAATAAAAGATCAAGGAAACACATTTTAGCAAGGGAAGCAAGATCCAGTAAGAGATTTCACAAAATATATGATTTAAGGGATGCCCTGAATCATGAAAGTGGGATTGAGAATTGTACTTACTATGCATCTGGGCAAGATACTTGAATGAGATAGATAGATTTTATATTTCCTTGGGACACATGACCTTATTAGTAGGTTTGGAGACACACCCAATTATTTTATCATTTAATGCCCCCTTTAGTATAAGGATACAGGCACCACACCAATTTAGGTGTAAAGGGCACTGGCAATTCCCAATAAACCTTCAAAAATATGAATTTGGCAGTTGGGTGCATTAAGTGTTCCAGGAGCAGCTAACCTTATTCACAGGTATGATGTTGGAGATATTTTGGAAGATTGTAAACAACTCTACTGGAAAGAGGGTAGAGAGGTGAGGTAGAAAGAGACATTTGGGGACTTTCTTGCAGGTATGCCTATTCCTCAGCTGTTTACCTCTGAGGGAATGATTCTTTTGTAGAAGGTAATTTTTAAAGAAGTAAAATGGGAAAATAGAGCCTCAAGCTCCCAGTAAAACTTTAAGGAGTGATAGAATTTCAGTAGAAGTATGGACACTGGAAGGCCTGAAATTAAGAAATGTATGGAACAGCATTTTTAGCACAATTCTTGCAGGAGGACAGATCCTGCGGTCATGGTCAAGTGGTTGTCATGGTAGTTATTACCAAAGAATGAAAGTATACAACAGATCCCAGAGTGTACTGGCTCATCCTGATTCTGAATCATAGCTACAAGGCCTTTATGACAATACTAACTAAAAGATTAGTAGCTTTTTTGCCTAGGGTGATAAATGGCAATTAGTGCAGTTTTATAGGCAGGACACAGACTTATGATAACAGTAGCAGAGGTGGACCAGGTTAATACTGATTGGGTTAGATATGGAGAAGGCATTCAAAAGAGTATGGTATTAAGGTGTATTACTGGTCCTGCAGCAACATGGAAAAAATGTTTCAGAATAGGCATTTGTTAAAATATATAGCTCACTATTGGGTAAATTCTCCCTAATGAGGGATATGAGACAGGGTTGCCCCCTGTCTGCCTTGATACTTGCACTGTATATAGAGACATATGTTATTCAAATAAGAGAAACATCAGTAATGAGGTATGACTGGTATGGAAGGCAGGGGAAGGCGACCATGTTTGCAGGCATTGTGATATTGTATTGAACAGAACCATAATTGGATACACTCATACTCATTAATATAGTGAGAAAATTGCAGGTACTAGCAGGTTGCAAAATCAATTAAATGAAACCTAAAGCAATAGTGCCAAAGTTTATTCCCTGTTTCGGATTAGTATGAGCTTATCATTTTTATGTGATCATGAGAAGACGAGGTACTTGGGAACTTGATAAAACAAGGAGGTAGCCCATGTGGTGAAAGAAATGTGAAATGCTACAGAATGAAAATTCAATATCAAACAATAGAAAATGATGGAAAAGGGCTAGGAAAGCAAGATACAAGCTATAATGATGTTTTTGGTCCTCTTCATTCTATATACTGTGCAAGCACATTGTGTGAGGCACATAGGATCATAGGAAGTTCCTAGGCTAATGGCCCTAGGGCCCTTACAAGCCTAGCCAAGTTCTACCTTTATTTTCATGATCAGCACCTAATTCCCATGTCCAAAAGGGACACAGATGGATCCCCTGGGGTGAATTCATGCCATCCAGTCATCCATATTTCATTTGAAGACGGTCAATGAAATGCTGTGTTTGACATGACGTGGGAATGTGTTCCACAGGTGTGGTAACCTCTGGGAGACAAATCTGTCCATCCAGCAGGTTCTATTAATGTCACATACCAGGTTAAGGTCTTAAGACCAAGTAAACTGTGTACCATTTGAGTTGCAGATATGCAGCAATCCAATAAAGCAGGGTCAGAGATTGCCTTATATGCAAGGCAGAGATCACCTCTGAGTAGTCGGTATGAACCAGACTAAAGTGACAGTGATTTCAGATGATCTACATAAGACAGAAGCTGAAGACCTTGAATTTTCCTTGTGAGGACCCTTTGTGGTTTCTTCAGTTGCTGCATGTGATTGGAAAGGTACATACCAAAAGAGGTGTTGTACTCAATTATTGGCCTGATGAGGGAAGAGTGCAGGGAGGTTATAACTTCTTTTTTCTGGAGGCAATGCTCTTATTTATGAGATGAACAATACCAAATGCCCTTCTTACTACTGTGGAGACATGATGATCAAAGGAAAGATTGCTCTCAACCTGCATGCTTAGGTCTCTCACCACTAAGTGCATACTTACGGTGTTGCTTTTGATGTGGTAGTTAGCAAGAGCATCGCTCTTACCAAAAGGGATAATGATACATTTTTTTGCATTGAGTTTAAGGCCATGACTTTGGCACCAATCATTTGTTTGTATAAGACCCTCTTGTAGGATGTTGACATCATTTGGAGATTTTATGACCGCTTCTACATGGGAATAGTGATATTCATTTGGAAAAATAAAAAAGCAAGGGTAAAATGCGATAATATTTTGCTACTGATAGAGCAAGGGAGACTCAGAGCATGGGATCTGAAAACTTGCTGTGAAGTTACACAGATCAGGTTGCTGTGTGCACTCCAAAGCACTCAACATTTATTTATTTGGCATTTGCTTACTGGGAAAGTCAGACTGGGTCATGAGTTACTCATTTTCAGCAGAGGTCTGGGGAAACATGCTCCAGATACATATGGTTAACAGAATGAAAAGCTAGGCAGACATGATAAAGTTATAACATTCAAGCACTAATATGAAAACAACACATTACTTTCTTACAATGACAACTTAACAGACCTAATAAAGTCATAACATTGAAGCACAACATTTTAAAAACTGCACATTAGTTTGTCAGAATAAAAACTGAACAGACATAATAAAGTCATAGTGCTCAAGCATAAATTATATGGAAAGCCTGATAATAGGATGATGCAGCATCATTTATACAATAGATGATTATCATACTGATTATTAATATTCTAGAGGTCATGAAATATGGAAACAAATTATATTGGTGAAGGCATAGGATAGTACGAGTAGAGAATGTTAGGGTGTGATAGAGGAGACAATAGGAATAGATGTGGAAAATGTATGAGTATAACCTCAAGGGAGTCTGTGTAGAGGAAGGGAGGGTAGGGTAAGTTAGTAGTGGGGCTAGAGAGAGTAGAGGTAAAAAAAGGTGAAAGAGTACCTCAGCCTGGGATCATACAGGACCAAATCCAAGCTTTGTGGAAGTATTCTTTTATACAGCATATAATATGCACCAAAATGTAAGCAAATGGTCCAGAAACAGGAAAGAATTCTAGGCAGTGGTAAAAATTTGAGATTTTGGTCTCAGTTACTTGGAATCAATACAGTTGGATAAGTAGAATAAGATGCAAGTCATTTCCTACAATATTTGATAAAACGAATTGGGAGTCAATATGCTTTGGTGGATTAGAGATCATTAAGAGGGATGATGAAATGAGAGTTTAGCTAACAGAAAATGAAAATCGGTGAGAACTGCATTCAGATTCTAGGAGCCGGTAACTCACAAGGATACAATAATGAACTGGAAGCAGGTTAAAAGAATATTTGGTTTTCCAGAAAGGTGCAGGTTATTATAAGCAGGACTAATACTGGATTTTAACAACAAAGGTTAGTTAAGTCGGGATGATATGGACACCCTGGATTGGCTACATACGCTGAAATAGTCTAGGTCAGATACTATTATAAGGTTAGGGT
Organism: Protopterus annectens; assembly: GCF_019279795.1. Classification (NCBI taxonomy): domain Eukaryota; kingdom Metazoa; phylum Chordata; order Ceratodontiformes; family Protopteridae; genus Protopterus; species Protopterus annectens. Next base: position 798,024,029 of record NC_056727.1, read on the forward strand.
TAATTTGGAGGGGCATATAGGGGCGTGATGGATAATTTTAAAGGAGGCAATAGTTGCTTAAGGCATGACTGGAGTGAGGAGCAAGGGAAGAATTTTACAAGACAGCAGTGAAACAAAATGTGTCTAGCAGCAAAATGTATTGCAAAGATAATATTTAGGATGTTCACCTTGAAATGCCATCACAGTTTTTACAACACACAGAGATTATAGAAAATGTTCCCACAGTTTTGGGAGGAGATCTGCAGATGAAGCCCAAGAAAAGTAGTTAACTGGGAGCATATTTTCTAATTTGTAATGAATGAGGCAATTTGAAGGGGAATATACTTATTTCTGTTGGTATTAACAGCTACAACCATAACACTTACTCAAACCTTAATTTTGTTAAGTTAGGACCTGGCACTTGAATGTCAGGAGTAACTAAAGACCTAATTCCAGTCCTAGCCCACACTACTAAAAAAATCACTCATAAGTTAAAGAGCAATGAGAAACATGTGCGCATATATGCTAGATATAATAGGGAAGATAAATGACAGAAAATTATTAACAATAAGGGATAAAATTGGGAATCAAATACTAGAAAAATGGCAGCTGTGGCAGGGAAGGAAATGGGGATTATACACGCTATAGGTTGAGCAAATGTACATTAAGATGAGACACCCTTTTAATGGAGTTTGCATGATCAAAATACTAAGCACCAGTGACAATAATTATATCAGTTTTCTTATGATCAGTATTCCTCATTTTCATATGTTAAATGCAAATTAAGCTAATTTATATGCATCTCTATGAATTGTAGTAATATTCAAACATGTCCTGAGGTATATTGGCAAATGCTGACATTTCACTGATTGTGAACATGTGCCCAACATTACATGAACTTATTTCAAATTGACATGGAAGTAGGGTGGATGTTTCTGAGGACTGCAGCACTCTGCAGTGGGATATTCCAAGCTTTCTGCAAGAACATGTAAATGGCCCTAGATTAGGTAAAACAAGATTGTATTAAAAAATGGATTATTTTGAATGTCAAGTTTACCACAATGTGAAGCTTAAACCCTGCCCATCCAATATTGTGTGCCACACCCTAGCAATTCAAACAAATCACAATGTCATAAATGTAAATAAAATCATATACATACTGACATTTATCCCCCCACCCAAAAAAATAAATAAATAACATATCTACTGTATTACATGGCACATATTGGTTAGGGTAGAAAACAGATAACTTTGACCAATAAGCACTGTCTCTGCAACTTATTAACCATATACTTAAACTTTGTATGACACTTGGAAAGGGAAGGCAAGTATTTTTCTTTAAGAAAATGAGTAAGTGACAGCACAGTTTTGGTTACACCAAACTTGCCAGTAGTATCAATACCTGTTGAAATGACCATGCTAGCACAAGGGGGGGGGTGGTAAACGTGATGTCACACCACACAGGGAGTGGTTTTAACCTTGCTTATTACATTCCCCATCATATTTTCCTCATTCTTGTTTTGGATCTTCAAAAGATAGCAATTCCTGTGAATGTAGGAGGCATGCTCCCAGCTGGTCTGATAAAGAGGCCATATTCATGCTTTACCTTTTGGATGATTTGTACCTGGAGAAGATTGTGGCATGCACAAGACATAGCACATGGAAAAAGATCGATATCTGGCAGGATCTGGGTGACCATCTCTCATCCTAACAGGTATATCCCACTACAGTCAGCAGTGCCATCACAGGTATGAAAGTTCTAGGGCTTACTAGCTGGCTGAGTGGGTAGACTGTGTTGTGGCAAGAAGGCCTGAGTTTTCTAGTAAGAAAAATATCTGGTTTCTTAACTGACTCATATAAACAAAAACAAAAAAAAAGGGTTAAAGAATTTGCATTAATACAGGTATTTATAAAGACAGATCTGTGTACCTGAAAATATTACTTGTACTGCTATTATACTATAGGAGGAAGTTTGGATTGAATTCTGCAACCTGCAAGGACTGAACAATAAAGGATCATTGTTGGACTCGAACTGTCTCCAGAAGCCTTCCTTTACCAGGAACCACTTTGCATGCTAGTTTATGTATTCTATGTGTACCTTGTGTTACATGTTTTGTTTTTGTGTTGGTCTGTTATGGATTGGTGTTTGTAAGTCTTACAGTTTTTAACTCTTACTCCACAGGCCAGAACCAGTCCTTCTAAGGGCTACCAAGGTCCTTATTAGGGCCCACTGAGATTTCACCACTGAGCCTATCCTTAATTCACAAGAAAGCACAAAAGTCCTTTTTAGGACTAATAATACTGGCATGGGTCTTATTAGGACCCAAGGAATCCTCACCACAATAGCCCAGCCTTGACCAACAAGGGAGCACACAAGTCCTTGTAAGGACTAACTGGCAATAAGGAAAGGATCACCAGCACCACTAATTCCAAACAGGAGATACAAAGGTCCATATTAGGACCAGCAAGAGATCTGCATAGCACCAAAATTCCTTGTGAGGACTAAAAGGGTCCTTTTGTGGACCACCACCACTCCATAAAGGCCCTTCTCAGAGCCAAAAAACAGCCCTCGTCAGGGCTAAAAACAGCTCTACTCAGGGCTAACAACAGTCTTCCTCAGGAATACACAGGACCACATCATCAAAAAAACAGCTAAGTCCTTACAAGGGTTTAGACAGCTGAGTCCTTTTCAGGACTTAGACGTGGACCTCGGGGAGAAAAAGACAATTCCAGTTTAGAGTGTTCTTCCCTCTTGATTTTATACCCACCCCACAGAGTGGGCTACACTCGAAAAGCAGATGGATACCACCCACCCTGCTTTCCTTTGTACTGCTGTTATAAAATGCTTAGTTAAGCATGAGCATGTTTGTAATCATACATGCTCCTTTAGAACAGAAAAGAATATTACTAATGTGTTAAATAATAAAAATAATACTATTATTATTATTAATAATAATAATAATAATAATAATAATAATAATAATAATAATAAATATAAATGTCACATAAGAATATTAAAATAATAATTTGTATATGTAATTGTGTAAATCATATACTAGGTTACAGCCACTAGTAATGCTGACTGGAGTTATAAAATTATGAAATAAGAATTGCAATTACATGTTAATAATTTATTACCATTGCAGGAAAAGAGTCATAACAGTTAAATTGGATGAAACCAATTTTGTTTTGGACACAGAAATGTAACTATGCAGGTGCTTAACACAGTTGTTTTTTCAGAAATATTTCTAAATGCACCTACAACATGGCTGAAATCTCACAGGGGTTGCTAAGTTAAGTAAATGACAAGCACAAACTTTTCTGAGAACATGGTGTTTTACTTCAATATTACCTATTAAATCAGACACATTTCTGCAGAAAAGGAAATGCATACTTCCATAAATTGACACATTTCTGTATTTGTAAATTAGTTAAATCAGAACCGTGTTGCATGCATTTTGAAAACAACGTTCAAGACACATTTCATAGCATTTTTCTCTTGAATTAAAAGAGAAAATCGGTGCAGTATTGCTCTAATTCATACAGCTATGCAAATGAAAGAGAAAAGAAAAAAAGGAAGTATTGCTTAGACAGCAGTGAAGACATATTTACATGTAGAAGAAATTCAAATACAGGCAAACAAGATTTGCCTTTTCTTTTTTAATCATAGCTGAAAAAGAAATTATATATAACAGCCAGCAGCATGTTGGTTTTTTTTACAAATTTTTCATATCCGATGGTGCTTTGGCAATGTATTTTGTGTTTTTTGTATATTATGTTTTTATATATAAATGTATTTAACTTTTTATACAAATTTGGGTATTTAGCTTTAAATGTGGGCGGATTGTAGACTCATATTTGATGATGTCATTGATGGTTGCCTATTTAAGTGATTTGTTCTTTTAACTTGTTTGTTTGAAAAAGATTGCTAAATTAAGCAAACGAAAGCGCTAACTTTACCTCACTTGTGGCTTGGAGTCATTTGTTTTTTCGTTTGGCGATTTGTAGTTCAGTTTGTGTTTTTTATATTACTTATAAGTAAAACATTCGAACACAAAATCCGCAGGTACACAGAGCCCAAAAACCAAAATCACAAAATGGTTTATTGAATAAAACGCTTTTCGTTGACGTTGAAACACCAACTTCATCAGATTCAAATGACTAGATACGTTCAAGACTTTAAATAACTTCTTCATGGTCATATGACTACCATCAGCTATCAATAAAACACATTTAAAACAACTTAAACATTTAAACACAATAATTTAAAAACTCACTTTCACAACTTTGAAAATTAAGTAAAACTTGACACCTTCACACCATCCATCTATATGAAAGTGTGTGAAGATGACACTTGTTCAAAAAGAATAATCTATTTGAATGTTCACACAACTTAAAACGATAGGTGTAAATATATAATATAAATGTTATAACTAGTCCGATCACTAGACTAGTGGTTATTTTAATATATATACAAACAACTCCATATTTGTGATTAATATCTTAAATTGCTGTAATACTGTGTAGACATTACAATACCTATACTGGATCAAAAAATATGTATATAAATATTATATATAAATTTTGCTAACAACCTGTATACTCCTAACTAGATGTCAAATTTGGCCAAAGATGCACCCTCACTCACACGGTATTTTTACAAAAAGAGTACTTGTCAGTTATCTATTCAAGCTTTTTAATTTTAAGAGGCAAGAAATGTTACAAGCCTCATTTAGTCCAGGTCTGAAAAACACATTTAGTCTGACTTGCCATAATAACTCACGTTCTTCTAGCAACAAGTTAAGTGGCCCACCCCTGGTGTCCATACAAATTTGGTCAATTGCTCTGAGCATAAAAGTGTGATTATAGTACTCCACGAGGTGCCTAGCTAACGGGTTCTCCTCTTTCTTCTTTTCTATAGCATGGGTATGTTCATAAACCCTATCTCTCAGCCTACATTTCGTTTTCCTGACGTAGAAAGCTGGACATAACTGACATCTTGCAATATAAACCACAAATTTGGAATTACAATGGAATTTTTTCCCCAATTTATATCTACTACCATTGATGGTAAAATTTTCCCTGTCTCTATGTGCCTACACATCTTACAGCATCCACAAGTAACCATCCCTACTTGTTTAGCAGTGGACCTATGTTTTTTCTTTCCAATAAGTTCTTTAGATTTGCTCCCTTCTTAAACACCATTTTCGGTGATTGACCTAATTTGTTTGCCAAGAACTTATCAAGGGAAATAAAATCCCAATTTTTGGATACAATAAATCGAACCACATGGCTGTCACTACTAAAAACTGTAATGAAGCTCATTCTAAATTCATTAGTCCTTTCTTTCCCGTATAGTTCCTCAACAAGTGGAAACTCGTTGTTGGTGTCACCTGGACTAAGGGCCTCTTGACTTGTCGCAGTTGTACTGTTGTTAAGTAGTGGTTTAATCTGGCCAGTTTGCCTCTTAATACTGACTTCTACTACTAGAGATTGTACTGGATAAGATGGATAACCTCATTGTTTGAACATACTACTGAGTTGTATACATTCATCCCTGAAATCCGAATCCAATGTAACCATCCTAGCCAATCTAATAAGTTGTCCTTTTACAATAGAGCGCTTTTGGTAAAAAGGGTGGTTACTCGAAAAATGAAGAAACGAGTTAGAGTATGTTTTTTTCCGAAAGATTTTTGACACATATCTTTCATTCAAACTATCCTTGACCAATTTACAATCTAAGTAATCTATACAACTTGTGCTGTAGTTTGATGTAAATCTAAGGAACTCTGTAGTTGAATTTAGATAGGAAATAAAGTGTTGTGCCTGTTGTTCATTACCTTTGTACATAACAAAAATATTGTCCAAGAATCTTGTATAAAATACAAGGTTCACCCTGTGTTGGGAGTTTTTTAAAGATGTATTCGTTTTCCCAATATGCCATTACTAAATTGGCAAAACTAGCACCACAGGGTGATCCCATGGCCACTCCACATCTCTGTACGTAAAACACATTACTAAACATAGAAAAGTTGTTTGTTAAAATAATGTCTAATAAGAGTTCCACCAAATGAATCTCTTCTAGTGGGGTGTTTTTGGACTTCATCATGAGGCTGACCCACTCAATTCCCTCCATATGCGGGATTGATGTGTAAAGGTCTTTAACATCAATTGTTAAAAAGTTGTCATCTTTGTCAAACCTCAAGTTGTTTATTTAGTCCAAAAATGACCACGAGTCTTTACAGACTTATGGTTCTGACGAGATGTACTTTTTTAAAATAGAGTCTACTACCTTGGCACAAGGGTATGTGATGGACCCTCTTCCATCAATCAATGGTCACATCGGTGGATCGTTTAAGTCCTTATGGACTTTAGGAATATCGAAGAGTACAGGAATTTTGGGCGACAGAAGTGTAATGTAATTATAGATGTCAATATCAATCAAGGACTCAATAAACAGGTCATTAAAGTAACTCTTGATACAGTTGTATGCAATATTAACTTCATTAAGGGATACCTTAATGCATGCATTGCTATTCAACAAGGAAGACATCCTATTATTGTAGTCAACATAATCAAAAATAGCTAACCCCCCCCCTTGTCGGGTTTCACTACCCTCACCGGTGGTGACCTAAGTAGCTGTAACGCATTCTTTTCATGTGAGGAAATGTTAGAGCTTGTACTCATTCCCTTGTTTTTATTTTGTTTCAAAAAGTGACGAAAATCTAACTCGCACACTTGTTCAAAAGTTCTCAGTGTCTGATGTAAAGGGGGGATATAGGTACTGGGTACTCTAAAATCATTGTTAGAATTGGTGGTATTTCCAAATAACACCATCAAATTCAATTTCCTCACAAATAGTTTTAAGTCAAGTACCAAATATTCCAACCTGGAAGGTTTGCTAGGTACAAAGGTGTTCCCTTTGGCTAGTAAGTAAATAAGTACCGGGTCTATACACAAAGAAGAATAATTGAAAATGTTGAAGTCTCCAGTTGAATTTGAAAGGACATCCACCTTTACAAGATTCTCCTTGCCTATTTCCTGAACTGGGTGTTGCGTTTTACTCTTTGGTTCTTTTGGTTGTAACTGGAGTTCTTTTTCGGAATCACACCTGTATTCTTGACATCCCGAAAATTTTGGTTAACACTGTTTTTGCTGTTATTATTATGGGTTGTCGAAGATACATGTGTTACAATTTTGGTTACGGATTCTTTCGCTACATCTCAAGGGACTAACGTTCTCATTCACAACTTCTAAATCAAAACCATCCCGGTTATTAGTCAGTGCCCACAATCGCTGTTTCTGTATTGACTATATTAGCTCTTAGAGTGGTGATTGTTGGGCACTGGACAGTTTCGGGTATGCAGTACCGGTGTCATGAGCTTGTCTGTCTCTATTGATTTTTTTAACTTTGTTTGATTTGAGTCTCTCTAGCAGCTGGTCGATGCTAAAAAATCTTCTCTCATAATTGAATTTATACCTTAAGAAGTCAATGTCTGTAGTTATTTCCGTATTCAAAACAGACAACTCATTTGTCAAGGACTCAATATACATGTTGTAATGTTTTATCATCAGGTTCATTAAGTCGAACCCTGTTTGTCAAACAAAGTCATTAATTCTAAATGAAACGTTGAACCAGCCACTAGACCGGTCGGATATTGATGAAAACGAAGCCCCTTAGGGACAATCTGATGATGGATTGTGGATGCTGTAAGATGTGTAGGCACATAGAGACAGGGGAAAATTTTACCATCAATGGTAGAAGATATAAATTGGGGAAAAAATTCCATTGTAATTCCAAACTTGCGGTTTATATCTCAAGATGTCAGTTATGTCCAGCTTTGTACGTCGGGAAAACCGAACGTAGGCTGAGAGATAGGGTTTATGAACATACCCACGCTATAGAAAAGAATAAAGAGGAAAACCCGTTAGCTAGGCACCTCGTGGAGTACTATAATCACACTTTTTTGTTCAAAGCAATTGACCAAATTTGTATGGATATCAGTGGTGGGCCACTTAACTTGTTGCTATAAGAACGTGAGTTATTATGGCAAGTCAGACTAAATGTGTTTTTCAGACCTGGACTAAATGAGGCTTGTAACATTTCTTGCCTCTTAAAATTAAAAAGCTTGAATAGATAACTGCCAAGTACTCTTTTTGTAAAAATACCATGGGATTGAGGGTGCATCTTTGGCCAAATTTGACACCTAGCTAGGAGTATACAGGTTGTTAGCAAAATTTATATATAATATTTATATATATATTTTTTGATCCAGTATAGGTATTGTAATGTCTACACAGTATTACAGCAATTCAAGATATTAATCACAAATATGGAGTTGTTTGTATATATATTAAAATAACCACTAGTCTAGTGATCGGGCTAGTTATGACATTTATATTATGTATATACACCTATCATTTTAAGTTGTGTGAACATTCAAATAGATTATTCTTTTTGGACAAGTGTCATCTTCACATACTTTCATATAGATGGATGGTGTGAAGGTGTCAAGTTTTACTTAATTTTCAAAGTTGTGAAAGTGAGTTTTTAAATTATTGTGTTTAAATGTTTAAGTTGTTTTAAATGAGTTTTGTTGTCAGCTGATGGTAGTCATATGACCATGAAGAAGTTATTTAAAGTCTTGAACGTATCTAGTCATTTGAGTCTGATGAAGTTGGCATTTCAACGTCAACGAAAAGCCCTTTATTCAATAAACCATTTTGTGATTTTGGTTTTTGGGCTCTGTGTACCTGCGGATTTTGTGTTCGAATAGTTGTTAGTTTGTCTGCCCTTTTGGGTTGTCATAAGTAAAATATTATTATAGCTTTGCAGATGAAAGAAATGCAACTGAAGAATTAACAGGCCAGGCTAGTATTTTCTAACCTGATTTTTAACCTGAGTGCCTTCGACATGTACAGAATATTTTTGTACTGTGTTCAATGTATTACGAGTACAAAATGTGAAAGAAACACATACCACTTCAAGAAGCTAAAAGTCCTTACCATTTAAATTAATCTCAGGTGTGCATAAGCATTACTAATATTCTTCCCAAGTGCAAAAGCACATCCTAAATCACTATCTACCTTGTATGTATAAGCACTTCCCATAGACAAATTTTGCTCCAATAAAGATTTTACTGACATATAATGCATCCATACTTGCTTTTACAGTTGGAATCTGCATATACAATTTGATGCAACTGTATAAAATGCAAACAAGGTATCTTTGTTTGTGCTAAAGACTAATGCATGCATACCTGCTTTTACAGTTGAGATATGCATGTTCAATTTTATAAAACTGTAAAAAATTTGAAAAAAAATATCTTTAACTTTTAATGCTACAATAACACAACTTGTCTGCTGCATATATACCATATGCCTCCCTCATCCTTGCAAATCTAATGCCATATGTCCGAACATTGACCTCCCTTTCCATGGCAGCTCTGGAAAAAACAGAACAGAGCAGAATACTATTATGCATACCAGTCTTGTCTATATTCAGCTTTTAAGGCTTACAAGTACTCTCTGTAGTTAATACTTACATACTGTGGGATGTCCTCTGTCCTAAATTCCTTGATCCAAGCATCGAAGGTACCCTTCTTCCTCAAATGTAGGTCACTAAAGTGGTGCCTACATTAGTCACCAGTGCAGAGGATACCAGTGGCTCTAGTCACAGCCCAAGCCAGACTGTCCCAACTCTCTGAATTACACAGCCCAAGCCAAACTGTCCCAAGTCTCTGACTTATATTGGTACTCAGAGTAGTTCCCCTGCAGCAACCTGACACAGTGGTGTTTCACTAGGAGTCCAACAAAAGCCCCATCTCTGAGCCCAAATATCACACCCTGTTCACGAATGCCTACCATGAATTCCATGGACCAAGAAAAATGAAGAATGATGGTTTCCCACCAATTTCAGTTATCGGGTTTACTGGGAGTGCGCACTCTTCTTGAAATTGTTGTGCAGGGTGCTGCACCATTATGAGATGGTAAGCAGTGTGCAACAGTGACAGGCAATGCAATTTCAAAGTTATTTGATGTACAGGCAGTTGTGTAAGTGTGTTAGTTAAATTTGAAGGCCATGCCAGTCCAGAGAGCAGAAACATACTTACAGGAATATAGTGCACAGTATACTCACTGTAGATCAAAGTGTAATGTGTGCATGCTATGTCTTTAAGAAGCACGCAAGGCTGTGCATGCAGGTATAAATTCCAGACACGTGCAATACCTACTGCCATTTTGTAGAAGCAGCCAGAGAGTGATCATGTATGATTGCAGTAGTTAGTTTGTATATAAGTTACTTAAGTCATAGTCAATAACCTCTATAGTGATATGTTTGTATAGAATAAAGCTGCTTAAATAGAAGCCACAAAGACTCATTTATTCTTGTACCAACACAAAAGTGATATGGTGTCAGAACCGGGATGGAAAAGAGAAGAACATTTGGAGTCATGAAATGTAAAGATGGCAGCAAAGATAAAACTGAAAAAAAACAGTACAGACACAATCAGAAAGAATAAAAGGTAATGAGAAATAATATGAATTATTTACTCAATGTGAAAAAGAGCAAGAAAAGGCACTACAAGGGCATGAACCACATTATCAAGCAAGCGGAAAGTGCAAAAAAGTTTATTAACTAAAAGAAAATGTTTAAGATAAAAGTATTTGACAAGACGATTAAATTTAAAATACAAAATGAGCATGTTTAAGACAAAATTAACATGTTTAAGGCAAAACAAGCATATTTAAGGCAGAACAAGTGTATGTAAGGCAAAATTGGGCATGTTTAAAGTAAACCAAGCAAAACAAAAGCATGGAGCACAAAGAAGGAAGCAGCTAGAATAAATGTTCCACCAGTAGAACAAAAAGTCATATGAATCCACAAAAAATACTGGATAGAGCATCCAATGAATAAAAAGTCTCAGTATGTGGATCAATAATCCAAATAAAATGAGTTCAGTCTGTATAAAATCACAACAAAGGCTTTATTTGTAGTAGGTAAGCGCTTTCATGACAAACAATGTCACTTCATCCAACCATCACACTATGGCTAGACATTCCTTTTCTACAGCTGCATAGCATTCTTCCCTGAGTTGGAGCCTATGACTGAGATAAACCACTGGGTGCTCTTTTCCCTCTGAAGAAATCTGGCTAAGTAGAGCCCCCACCCCATGGTTGGAAGCATCCAATTGCACAACAAATTATTTACTGTAATCTGGACTGGCTAACACAGGAGGTCCTCCCAAAGCTTCTTTAAGCTTCTGGAATGCCTGCTCACATGCTGGGGTCTACACTACCTTATCTGGGGTGTTTCTCCTTGTCAAATCTGTGAGGGGAGCAGCTATGGTACTATGATTGGGGACAAGCTTTCTGTAGTACCCTGCTGTCCCTAAAAATGCCATCACCTGCTTTTTGTTAACAGGTGCAGGCCATGCCTGAATGGCTTCCACTTTGTCAGGTTCTGGCCTAATCTTAATACTCCCCATTGTATGTCCCAGGTAGGAAACCTCTGTCCTACCCACCCAACATTTGCTGGGCTTAATGGTCAACCCTGCCCTCTGTAGTCTGCCCATTACCTCCCTGGCATGCTGAAGGTGCTCTTGCAAGGAATGTCTGTAGATGGTAATATCATCTAGGTAAGCAAGGGCAAAATCTCTTGCTCCTGCTAGTATATGATTTACCAGCCTCTGGGAAGCTGCTGGGGCATTTTTCATTCCAAAGGGCTTCTTTGTGAAGTCATACAAGCCAAAAGGAGTCACAAAGACCTACCTCTCTCTCTAGCACTGGGAGTCAAGGGCACCTGCCAGTAACCCTTGGTAAGATCAATGGTGGTAAGATACTTAGCCTTACCAAGTTACACTAAGGCTTCATCTGTCCTAGGCATGGGGTAAGCATCTGACTCTGTATGACTATTTAATTTCCTGTAGTCCACACAGAACCTGGTGCCGCCATCCTTCTTTGGTACCAACACCACTGGGGAGGCCGAGGGACTGCCTGGATTACTCCCAGTTCCAACATTTCCTTTATCTTCTCCCTCAGAATGTGTTTGACTCTCTCAGGTACTCTATAAGGGGCATGCCTAATAGGCCTTTGGGGTCCTGTATCTACATGGTACTGCAGCAGGTGTGTGCACTCTGGTTTTCCAGTGAACATGTCCTCAAACTCCTGTAACACTGCTTGGCTTTCTCAAACCTGGGTAGCGGATAGCTGCTGGGGCATTGAAACACCTTCCACTGATGTGTCAGTCTGTGTCTCACTGAAGAGATCTGTCACCAGATCTCCCTCAGACTTCTCCTGCAAATACTCAGCACAAGGGCTCCCTATCCTTGTAAGGTTTTGTCATGTTACCATGGTATAATTTGTGCCCCTGTCTACTGCCAAGAAGTTCCACCATGTAGTTAACATCACTGACCTTGCTTACCACCTTGTAGGGTCCCTCCCAGGCTGTATGCAGTTTGTTGTGTCTGACAGGAATGACAACCATTACCTGCTGCCCTAGAGCATACTCCCTAGCTTGAGCATTCCTGTCATACCAGACCTTTTCCTGCTGTTGGGCGTCTGCCAGGTTCCCCTAGGCCAAGTCCATCCTTGTCCTGAGGTTTAGAACATATGCCACAGCAGACTTCTTGTGGGTATCACACTCACATTCCCACTCATCTTGAATCAGGCTCCCTCACCCTATGCCATACAGCAACTCAAAGGGTGAAAAACCTGCAGATTCCTGGGGCACCTCTCTGTAAGCAAATGACAGATGGGGCAGATATTAAACTGGTCTGCAAATGCCTGTAGCATTGTCTTGAGTGTAGAGTTTAACCTCTCAACAAGACCATTAGTCTGGGGATGGTAGGGGGTGGTCTTTACATGCTTCAACCCTCAGTATTTCCACAGACAAGCCATTAGGTCTGACATGAAATTGGCACATCTGTCAGTCAGTATTTCTTTTGGGAAACCTACCCTGCTGAAAATCTCTAACAAAGCATTTGCCACCTTTTCTGCCTCAACAAGGACAGAGCCATTGTCTCATGATATCTTGTAGCATAATCTACTACCACTAGGATATACTTTTTCCCTGTGGAACTTGGGGTACTTAAGTCCCCCAAAATATCCATAGCTACCCTCTGAAATGGCTCCTCAATCACAGGCAAAGACATCAAAGGAGCCTTCACCTTGGGTCCTGCCTTGCCTACCTTTTGGCACTGCTCACAGGTCCTGCAGTGCCCTGTTACATCTCTGGAAATTCCAGGCCAATAGAAGTTCTACATAATATGTCTCCTTCTACATTTTATGCCCATATGACCTGCAAAGGGAATATCATGGGCTATGGCTAGAAGTGCTAGATGGTAGACTCTGGGCACTACCAACTGCTGTATTCTCTCATCCTCTAGCCCTCCCTCAAGGATCCACTCTCTATACAGTGACCCTTTGTCCCAGTATACAGATTCTCCTTTCCCTTGAAAATCAGGTGCCTCACTAGTTACCTCTGTCAGCCCTTGTAATGTAGTGTCTGAGAGCTGAGCCTGACTCAACTCTCTCTTTGTAACCCTTCCCAACTCCCCTTCCACAGGAAGTCTGGTATCCTCTGATAGTGGTGCCTCACTGTCAGCCTGGGTACTACTACTCACCTCTGTCCTTGCATTCATTCTGTCCAAGGGAACATCAGTCTCCACAAGTAGCTGTGGCTCACATTTAGTCTCACTACTACAGGATAACTTCCTCTCTGAAGTAACCACCTCACCAGCCCTGGCTGCAAGTGTGTGGTCTGTCTGGGTCCCCCCAGGCTACCATACCCACATGCTTGTCTCCAAGCCTGACTGCATATAACTGCATGAACACACGGTCTTGCATTACCAAAATCATTCCCTATCAGGACATCTGCAGGGTGGTAGTTTGGTACCCTTGTTATCTCAAGACCCCTACACTGGCCCAGTAATCAAGGAGCCTCAATCCTCACCACTAACACCAGTGAGGGATGTGCACATTGGGAGGATGACAATCACACACTCAGTTAAGTACAATTTCCCTTAAGAGTACACGGAGATCACAGTCAGTCTGGAGCTGGTTTCTCCCTCTCTCACTCTCTCCAGATCTCCAGTAAGATTCCTCACTGGCGCAGCTCTAGGGTTAAGATCTCAGCCGAGTGGTCAAGCCAAAACCTCCAGTACCCTCTCAGTCCAACCAGTGGTTTGTGTCCCTGCCCAAATATATGACGCACGCACACACACACACACACACACACACACACACACACACACACACACACACACACACACACACACACACACTTTGAGATTTGATTTATATACAAACACACAGAAACTCCTGGGGAAGGCTGACACATGTTCACTAGCTATGCCCCCTTCTGCCCAGACTATAAGGTAGAAATCACTGCCACCAACCACCCTTATCAGCTACTATAAGGCCCTTCCCAATGTGTGACCACTTCTACTGTGTAATGTTACTATTATCCAAATGGTAAGTGTGACCAACAGCAAGGCTATTTAGAAGTGACCTATACAGTGTCAACAAATAAATATGCAAGTACTCAAAGAGCGTAAACATCTCTAAACAAACCAGCCACAATTAAAAGGTTTAAATATATTTAATAATAAATAATAAAAGCACAAGACAATAATTAATAACTCAACACAGTGACAGAGTTCAGAATCACAGGAAATACTTTAAAACAACATTGCAGGACAGTCTCAAATAAATACAGAAAACATCTAAACTAATCTTTACTGTATTCCTATCTATTTCTAAGAGATACTATGCCCTAAATGACTTATTTACAGAGCCAGGCAAATGCAGATGAGAAGTGCTAATGAGAGAATGTTTCTAGTTCCAAAGACAAATACAAAATGCACAAACTTTCTCTGAAAGATAGTTCTTAAATTAATAATACACATTACTGCTGGGTTAGCTGGATCACATCACTATTTGCTGCCTCTGCCTTCATTTCCCAGTCTAGCAGAAACTTAAAATTTTAGCAGCTCTGTGTCAAAAATAATTATCTCTTAGAAGTTTGCCTGGAACTGGAAGTCGTAAAACAGTTACACACTTTTACCTTTTTAACCTGTAATTATTTCTGTTTCCAGACAATATAAGGAATGTCTAGCTGCAGTCATTCTGTTTCCTAGCTGAGGTAAACACCATCATAAACAATTCACTTATTTTCTTAGAGTTTGCAAGTTAACTCTGTTCTTTTCCAGTAGGGTACATTGTGGTTAAATTCTTGAAGCTCAGCACATAGCATACAGTTTAACATAGCATATAGTTTCTTAGATTTGTAAGACAAGCATAGAAACCATATTACTATTCACAAATAACATAGAATTGTTTACAACATTTCAGCTAGCTGGGCTGGCAGCCTTCACACAGCTTATCAATATGCACCCTACCCAAATTATATGTCAGATCCTTGATAGATGTCCTCTGCATTATTCATGAAAGGATGCTTATCTCACACAGACATCCTCCCCACTGTTATGTCACCTTGTGTGACAGTCACAAACAACACAATTTCACTATACAGCCCATAGTGTACCATATAGATATGTGCTTGGTGTTGCTGCTATAACCATCTTTCATTGACATACCCTCCTCTATTGTACATGTGGGAGTGTTACCTGTACCCTTTCCCTGTGTTCATTCCTGCAATTCATCTGCATGTCCCTATTCAATACACACACTTCCCCTGGGTGATCATTTCACATGGCAGCCCCATGTCATGTTACAGATCATTAACACTGCTTCAGTATAGAATGTCAGGAATGGGATATCACAATACTATGCAGTGTAGATACACTGTCCTGTACTGTGTTTGGACTATATACTTCACATTCATACCTCACAACTGTCCAGATATTCCCAGGATGCCCAAATATTTTCCTCCTGTGGCACATGCATTGAGTACTGGCTTTTATAGCATACCTGCACATATATACTGGTGTTCTATTCTGGGACAGTGTGTGTTCTACATGACGGAAACAGTTTCCTTGTTAAAGAAGCAGGCATATTGTATTGCTCAGTGTTGTCTGGGCAGTAACATGTGCCGCTCCTTGCTGGCATTTGGACTAATTTTAATTGTTCATATTATATTCATATCTCTTGTGTTAATGCACACATTCAGTTCAATTATTAGTGCCATCCCCCATTACTATCTGATGAAGCACATTATGTCAATACAGGGGTCTAGAGAAAGCCTTGTATAATATGCAGAGGCTTGAGTCTGGTAGCATCTGTCTGTCAGACAAATTTGCCAGACCACAGTGACTTACAGTTAATCACAAGGCAAGCCTTTTCAGGCATTTTCATATCAGGTAGGTCATCAGTACACCTTATATAGTATGATAAGGCTCTATGCCCTTCAATGGTGTTCTTCCTTATGTGGCTGATATGTGTATGTCTGTGGCACTCATGATTGTTATGCATCTCTCCGATATTGTTTTGCAAATGTGTTATAAAACAACATGATGGAAATGTTTCTTAAGTCATTCCTTGCTCATACGTTTTGCCTATTCACAAGATAATTATGCACTGGATTGCATGCCTTCCTACAGATGTGTTTAATACTGTAGTTATTTCCATCACAATATACAACTTAATGGTAGATGTGATAATCCATAAACATGTCTTACTGTATTACAGGCAGTGAGACCCTCAGAAAATGTGATTGGTCTTCTGTTACAGTGCTTTCTGTTGTGGTGCGGCTGTTTAACTGCTTTTCTGTTACTGTTAATCATAATTGTATTTGAGCATGTTCAGTATTAGTATGACAGACATGTCTGAAAATCAGCAATGGCAAACCTAGACTCCTGCCATGACATCCCCTCAGTCTTGTCATTGGTTACTTATGTATGTTGTTTGTTATTAGACATGTAGCATTTACATAACCACCCAACACATATGTGTCTATTACTTGGTTGTGGGTGACAAACCTCTTTCCTATTAGTGTCACTGTTATTGCTTTGCAAAAACATGGCCATTTCTGATTTACCTGACATCACAGCTGTAAGTTAATTTCATTCTTGTGTATACATGCTGAGATGGATAATACAGTGGTGCTGCCAGCTTGCATACATTAATTCCATGTATAAACATCCTTATATGCAGTAGCTGCATTCTATGCATTCATCCCATAATGTATCTTCTGTCCTTCTACCTGTTATCTCAAGACATCATTTAATTAACATGCGTATCACATTTTCACTCCACTTTGTTTCACTTCAGCTTTGTGTCCGTAGCACATCCTGTATCAGCATGTCCATTGTTATTTATGCGCATAACTATGGTATTGACATTCACCCAAATTGTAATTACATTAATCTCACAGTTTTTATACCAGAGATGATTCTCATACACTTTTGTCACATTTACCTGTGGGGTATGAGTACACTTTAAACATTTCCCCTCTCCAGCATTACATCATTATAACACATTTTAGGTACCAGTTTCCCCATTTTACTTCCCCCTGTTCTATATTGTTTCTCTTTACTTGTCCTTAAGTATGTCTGGGCTACAGCACATGCTCATATCTGACCATTGCCTATATGTGATCCATTTTGTTTACATTGTGTGATTGTGCTTGCAATTACCTTTCCATGCAACCATGTAGGCATGATGAACAGCATGCATATCGGATTAGTGCTGCTGACAATTGCATTAACATGCTTAAATTGTGCAGGCATAGCTCAAAGCCTACATGATCGCAAATTAATCCCTGAGTATGTCTCCTAACCTACCAATATGGGAGGAATTGCCTTTTCATCTCTTTAACTTACACATACTTTCTACAGTTTATGCAAAAGTCAAGTAAATATGGGTAAACTAAATGAAAATCAACTATCTGTAGACATTGAATTAGTCTGCTATAAAACACTATATATTTAAGTCTATGTTGGGGATCAACAAGCTTTGTAGATTAGTTGTTCTCTAATAACAAAGCCTAGTTTAGGCAAAAAAAAATATTTCTCCATCAAATGTTTTTAGATGGATTTAAGTTATTGTTGGCAGCCTGTCTTTGGGTGTTTGCATGTGTGTGCGTGTGTGTGTGTGCGTGTGTGTGTGTGTGTGTGTGTGTGTGTGTGTGTGTGTGTGTGTGTGTGTGTGTGTGTGTGTGTGTGTGAGTGTGTGTGTGTGTGTGTGTGTGTGTGTGTGTGTGTGTGTGTGTGTGTGTGTGTGTGTGTGTGTGTGTGTGTTGGGGGTGAAGCATTGCAGGGAAAGTGTAACTTCGATTTTCCTTTATGACAAAATGCAGAGTGCATTTGTCATAAACATGATATTTTTATCAGTCTGGATGCAATACTTAACAAAATGTATATATATATATATATATATATATATGAATTAGGAGGTGGAGGTGCAGGTGCAGTAGAGCAGTTCACATACCCAGCTGACCAATAAAATAAGTTAAGAAAATTCAGCAAGAAATCTTTTCTCTACTCATTAACTTTCATTATGTAATTACTTTTAAAAAAATACATAGAAGGGAGTTTTATTATAAAATTTGAACCATGTGCCTTAGAGACTGCTGTCTGTTTTAGACCATGGAAACCGTATCCATAGTTGAGAAGCAGTAATTTGAGAACAAGATGGCTGCAGTTCTGTAGAGACTGCTATTCCTAGCTCTTTCAATAACCCTGAATAAAACTACACTCCAGAAGACAGAGGGAGGATTGTTATTGTCTTTTGGCTTTTCCCGGTTAGGGGTCGCCAATGACTGGCGGTAGATTTTCACGAACGCCGAGGTGCCAGCTCGACATCCAACCTTCAATGAAGGCACGCCCTTTTACACATGTCTTTCGAATGCCCACCCGACTGCGGGGAGGACATGCAGACTCCACACAGAAGGCAGTCCCCGCACTCCAGCCGAGAATCGAACTGAAG
Source organism: Protopterus annectens (assembly GCF_019279795.1). NCBI lineage: Eukaryota > Metazoa > Chordata > Ceratodontiformes > Protopteridae > Protopterus > Protopterus annectens. Next base: position 798,042,893 of record NC_056727.1, read on the forward strand.
AACCTCTTGCTGTGAGGCAACAATGCTACCGCTGCAACACCGCAGAATTACAAGACAGAAGGAGGACTACAAACTGAAAATAGAACACAAAACTTCTTTAAAATACCTTATAATAATGTTTGAGTGGCTTCAAATTACCGGAGGAGCTGAGTGCAATCAAGACTATTCAGAACAGAACTACATAATACCTGCCATGTGGTAATAACGGCCCTGTATGATACGCAGGAGTACAAAAAAAATATAATGTCTAATGAAGAAACCAGCATGGAGACTCTAATAACAATAACAAAATACTCAGTTCTAGCCTCTGCCAAAAAAGATACAATACCAAAAATACAAAGGACAACAAAGCAGTCAGAAATGGTAAAACTAAACTGGACCAACCAGCTAACTCAGAAGACATCAAATCATCACCACAGCCAATTCATCAGGCAATACAGGACATCACTCTACAATTTAAATCCTTCAGAAACTCCTTAAATTAGCTCTTAACCAGAAACGAGAAGTCAGAATCAAAATACTGAAAACTGAAATAAAAGTTGACAACATTCAACACCATGTGGACAGTAACCTCAAGTTAATACAAGACATGCAATCCAAAATAATAGACCTAGAAGCCTGTTCATGTAGAAACAACATAATTATTAAGGGAATACCTGAGTCAGTTACACATAATAACCTAATAATAACTATCAAGCAAATTTTAAATATATTACTGGATGACTCTTCTGAGACACAACACATAACAATAGAGAGAGCTCATCATGGATTACAAGAAGCTCAGACACCAAACAAATCAAGACCAATTTATGTTAAAATACTAAACTACCAGGATGTTTCCAACATTCTTTAATCTGCAAAAAAAAAAAAAAAAGGTTTCCTCACCTGGAATGGAAATTGGATCTCCTTTGCACAAGATCTTCCCCTTCAGATAAGGCAGGCAAGACAAGCTCTCTCTCTCTATTTTGTCATTTCTGATTAACAGAAAAGTAAAGTTTCAAATGAAATTTCTGAACACATTAGTGTTCATCTGTAGGGAAATAAAATACTTGATCACATCTATTAAAGAGGCAAAAGAAGCATTCCACTCAATTTTTCAGGAAATACCTGCCTTGGAACCATCTCATAAATAAAAACGGCCATTGCGACTTGTTTGGCCTCTTCCATGTCACCTTCCAGGAGGAAATCTTAAATGAGGCATGTATGGTTTGGGCCTACCAACTTCCCATACACAAACCTGAGGAGTAGAGGAGTCCTATAGGAATAAAAAGAATAATCCACAGTTTTCAGTTGGACAGGATCGGAAGATACCAACACCCCCTACACCTGCCTTCAAAGCACTTCCCCTATCAAGTTAGTATCTTCTGGACAGAAAAGGCTTTCAACTCATGGTGGCTGCATGGGAATATATATCCATGTATTATTATAAGACTTGCTTATAATGTGGGAATACAGGAAATTGCTATAAAGTATAGCGGACTTCATTACCTGGGCATGCTGAACCTCGACACCTGAATAAAAAAGGTACTAAAACACACACAACTCTCCTGCTGTTAAATATGTCAACTAAGTATCTTCTAGTTGAACACCTTGCATGCAAAGTGTAGACACAATCAAAGTTTATGGTCAGACTTGCTGAATTGCTATAAAAATGATCTACGGAGAAGTGAAATTTAGGGTCTCTTTGAGCTAGGCTCTAGCTCTGTAAATATATATATTTATTTGGTTATCCACAGGACAAGATAAACAGTTGCAATTAGCATTTAGCATTCCAAGCAACAAGGCATGCACATTAACTTGTGTAGTTTGAGACATGTTGAAAGATTTCAGCATGGGTCATGTATATGTAGTGCCCAGTAACTATAGGAACTTACACGTATGAAACTCCTACAGGAATCTATCCTATTGTGGTGATCAATACTTGGAAAAAACTGAGCAGCAATGGAATGATAAGAAGTAAATGTATATATAACTAAAAGGCAATGATACTTTAAGTTCTGTGAATGACAAATGTGCTGATCTTTGCTACTTGTTAACTATATCTAAAAATAAGCATTGTTAAATCCTGGTATAGTAGCATACTTTTATATGACAAGCCCTGTAAACGACATTTTTATATATGTATCTGGTATTGTAAAACTATTTTCAGCCATGTTTACAAAACATTATTATTGAATGGCAAGCCTGACAGGTCAAAAGACTCAAAAATAATAAGAATTCAAGAATCTCAAAACAGTTTAATGAATATAGAAACCAGACAGCAAAGGGAAATGCCATTGCACAATGTGAAATGCCATTACAAAGTGTTAATAGTGTTTATACTGTTCAAAACTAACTTGTTTGTCAGACTGCCAATACATGTAACAATTATAACAATGTGCAGGGTATTTATTAAATTCTGTATTCATACTACTAAATGTCCTACACTAAAACAAAAGCTAATATCTCTTTGCTAATTAAGTGATTTTTATATCTTCTCTCAGTCATAATTACACTACTTTGGCACTCTTGTTTTCTGGTTTACAAAGATGTTACATCATAGAAATAGATTGGGAACAGGTAGCAGTTGTAAAAAAGGAAACTATATGTAAGGCTTTTTCTGTATAATATTTGTTTTCATGAAAGGGAAAAGCAGCACGGTAATACCCTACCTAAGATGTCCTTACTTTATAACTCTTTCATATCTTTCCCCTTCCTTCTTAGCCCATAGGGGTAGTGGGTATACATAGGGGATGGGCAAGAAGGAATATGTGCCATTCAACAAAATTTCATAATAAGCTTCTGATTTATAATAAAATTAATATTGTATTCTACCACCCTCTAAAGTTAATACATACATCAGGAAAATAATGTGGGAGATGGAATCCTGGAATGTCAAGAGATAAAAGGAATCTGTTTCAACACCTTGCTATTAAGTCAAAGGCAAACATAATCCTAATTCAAGAATCTCACCTGACAAATAAGCAATGGGCAAAGACTGAGGAAAAATGGATTAAACAAGTTATAACACCTGGTAAAAAAACAAATAGGGCAGCGGTGGCTATAATAATCAAAAAATCTTTCCAGGATAGCATCCTAAAATGCAATACTGACAGGGATGGAAGATGGTATTATATAACATGTAAAAACCCTTCTATAAGGAAATCTATTTTAATCCTATTTATGCCTCCTGTATTAACCAACAGCACTTTTTTATGTCCCTTTATAAGATTTTACCCACATTTAAGTACCTCTATATAATTATTGGAGGTGACTGGAATGCATATGAAGACCCCATTTCTGATAGCTCAAACCCCAATAAACCATATAATCAACAAGGTACTATTACACTTGCAGAGTTTAAACAGGATTTTAAACTATATGATCCTTTCAAACATAATGATAAAGATACCACAAAGGAATAATTCACCTTCAACTCCCAATGCCACAAAATGTGGTCTTAAATTGACTTCTTTCTAATTTTGGACCTATTTTTAAATATGATTATAACATGTTACATTAATATTAGATTATTCTCTGACCACTCAAAAATTTCATTAAATGTAAACTGGTGTGATAAACAGGATTTAAACAGAAGAGGTTACAACTGGACTTTTAATCCCAACCTCCTTTTGAAACAAGATATCATAGAAGGGATCAACATACCCTTAAAAGACTTACTGGGTAAAATATCTACCTCCCAACACCCAGTGGACATTGAATGGGCTGCCACTAAATCTCAAATAAGGGCTTTCTTATCAAGAAAGCAGCACATTGCAAAACTCCAGAAGAAAGAGGAAATACTAATAAAAGAAAACATACACAAATTGGAATTAGATCTATAGAAGTGCTTTAATAAAAAAAAAAACAAAACTAAGGAACATTTACTGAAGTCACAAATGGACCTTTACTTATTTATTTTTTTTTTACTCAAAAGATTTTTATTTTTTTTTATGTTTATGAGTAAATTGTGATACAGTCACTATTAATTACAGATCAAGTTAACAGAAGTAGTTAATAATCATAACAATATGTACAATATTTACAAATGGTCCAATGAAAGGAAACAGAGAGAAAAAAAAAACACATATGACATTTATAATTATATATTCCTTTAAGTTCACATTATTCCATGTCCCCTTTAAATTCACGAAGAGAAAGTTGTGTCTTTTTGTAGTGTGTCTATGAGTATCAAGACTCTATTCCAAGGGTTGTTAATCCAACGTCTGGGAAAAATTCTTTCTTCTTTAACTTTTATTTCTTTTAGTGCAGATTCCCTTAAAAGAGAAATGAAGTCTTCATAACTTGGAGAGATTGTGGATTTCCATCTTCTTGTTATACATTTTCTGGCCACAGCTAGAATAGTCCATAAAAGAAGTTGATCTCTTTTATTAATAGTTATTAAGGCATCAACATTCAAAAAAATTCATGATTTTGTTAAAACAAATGTATCTTTATAAATGGCTTGAAGAAATTTATTAATGTCATCCCAGAACTTTTTAATACAATCGTTAAATATATGTAACCAATCTGCTTCACAATTTAGAGTACATAGGTTCATAGGTTCATAGGTTCATAGGTTCATACTAGGCTATCTGCCCGAGGGCATTTACAAGCCTAGCCCATCGTTTTGTGGCTTAGGCCACCCCTTTAGTATGGGGAACTATACCCATTATTTTTCTGTGCCTCTGTCGAGCAGTGACACTGAGGTAATCCCTGGGGTATATCTGCGATCTCCCATCCATTGGTCAAGATTTCTCTTGAACAAGGCCAGCGAGGTGCTCTGCCTCACATGTACCGGGATTTTGTTCCACAGCATAGGGAGTCTTTGGGTGATGAATCTATCCCTCCAGCACGTCCTATTAATAGCCGTGTCAAGGTTTAAGTCTCCGCCCTTGTGGCTCTGATGGATCTAGATTTTTGAGGTGAAGCATATTCATCAAATCTGGGTTTGACATGGCCTTGTATGTTAGGCAAAGGTCACCTCTGAGCAAGCGGTGGCGACTGAATAGAGCTGGAGTTCTTTCAGTCGGGCAGCATAGGACAGATTTTGAGACCCTTTATCCTTTTGGTGAGGAACTTTTGTGGCCTCTCCAGCTGCTGCAAGTGTCGGGTCAGATACATTCGAATGGGGCATTGTACTCAATCATTGGTCTGATGAGTGATGAGTAAAGGGAGACTATGACCTCCCTTGATCTAGATGAGAATCCCTTCATGATAAGGTGGGCAATGTAGAAGGTCTTCCTAACTACTTTAGCTACATGGGTGTCGAATGACAGACTACTATCAACCTGGGTCCCCAGGTCCCTGATAACTTCTTCTGTGCTCAGTGGATTGCCACCTATTTGGTAGCTAGGGGTAACCTTGTTTTTCCCGAAGGGTATGACTATGCATTTTTGGCATTTAACTTTAGGCCGTGGCTCTGGCACCAGTTATCCGTTTCTGTGAGACCCTTCTGAAGGATATCTGTGTCAGATGTGTTTTCTACTATGGCGCCCAGTTTGCAGTCATCTGCAAACTTTGTCAGCCATAACCCTCCTGTGTTTGCTTGTACTTGGAAAAGTAGATGCCAAACAAGAGTGGGCCCAGGACTGAGCCCTGTGGGACACCACTTGTGACAGGCTTTGAGTCTGACATGGCGCCAGCAGCTCTGACCCTGTGGGTTCTGTCACTCAGCCAGTTTGCAACCCATCTTGTGATGTATGGGTTGACATTTAAGCTGATGAGTTTTTCAATGATACCGAATGGGGTATTGTATCGAAGGCCTTAGCCAGATCGAGGTAGGCTGTATGGACTGCCTTTCCCTCATCAATGGCTTTGGTGACTGTTTCAAAAGTCAACCAAGTTTAAAGGCATGATCTGCCTTTGACAAAGCCAAACTGGGTTGGATCCAAAGTCTGCAAATTCCCTATGTCTTTATTTATGAGGTCCATTATGATCCTCTCCATGGCTTTGCAGATAAGGCTTGTCAAGCTAATGGGCGGTAATTTCCAGGGTCGGTGGAGGCACCGCCTTTGTGAAGTGGTACCACAGTTGCAGTGCGCCACTCCTGGGTGCGTATCCAGAGGTAAGACTTTGATTAAACAGCTGTCCTAGCTGTGGGTTTAATTCCTCATTGAGTTCATGGAGCACACAGCCGGGGACACCATCAGGTCCCATGGATGCTGTGTTTTTTGCTTTGGAGAGAGCAGTTCTCACTTGGGCGCTGGAGATGTTTGGGGGGCTGCAATCGTTTGGTATAGATATCTCTCCTTTTGGGGAGGGGAGAAGTTTGCACTGAACCTGTCAGCCAGTATGTTGGCAATGTCTGTAGGATCAGTAATCTTCACATCATTTTGAACTAGCTCTGAGCATATTAGCTTTCTGATTAGGATTAAATTTAGCAATTTTGTTTGGGGTATAAAAAGCTCTATGCAAAAATTTCCATGTGAAGATTTTCCATATCTGGAAGTTAGAGGTTAATTTAACTGATTGCAGAAGATCATTTTTACTTTCAGGAGATAGGCTCGTAGTCAGATTTTTTGTTATAGTATTCCATGTGTTTTGAGTTATTTTGGTTTTATACACTATTAATATTTTATATATTTTAGATATAGAAATTAATTGTTATGCTTGTCATAAATTATTTCTTGCATATAATTTATGAGTTTTGGCTTAGAATGAAAACTTGAATTATTAATAACCTCCCACAAACTTTTTGCATGATGCAATACTTTTTGGAGATCTTCTCTATCTTTATCAAGTATTTTAAATTCATCTATTACTTGTTGGATGTTTAATGTGCTAGAATTGTTTAAGCATTGGAACCAACAAATAAAATTTTTAGTTTCCCAATTAATACATTTTTTTCTTGATATTTTTCTTTAAAATTCTTTGTTGTATTAAAAGGTATCAAAAGTTCAAACCATAGTTTTATATCAGAATTTGTTTTTAAGAAATTTCTAAATAGATTATATATGTTATTTAAGTATGATAAATTGGTAGGTTTTGTTGTATTGTTTTGTAGATTGCTATTTAATAAGTGCCAAAATATGTTGTTATGATTCTTCAAGTCTATATTTTTTAATGTTTTATTTTCATTTAAGAAAAAAGTTATATGTAGAGTTTTCCACCTAGACGAGTAGTTTGGGTTTATCCATTGTAGTATAAGTTTAAATATGGAAGCTTTAATGTATGTCTCTATATCTGGAAATTTAATTCCTCCCAAGTCCCAGGGTCTAATATGGTGTGTGAAAGCAATTCTATTTTTTTTGGATACCATAGAAAGCCCATCAAGAGTTTCTGAATTTTTTTTATAATTTTTTTGTTTGGTAAGATAGGAATTGCTAATGCTATATAGTTTATTTGGGGTAATAATATCATTTTTATTATCTGTAATCTATCTTCAAATTTTAACATTAATTTATTCCAGGTGTCAATTTATTTTTGAATTAAGTTTTGAATTTTATTATAATTTAAAGTTATAGTAGTATTTATGTTGTCAGCTATAAGAATTCCTAGGTATTTGAGTGATGAAACTCTTTCTCCAATAATTTGATACTCACTCAGATGATAAACATCATCTCTATTCAAGAGTATATGTTTTGATTTTGCTTTGTTGAAATAAAGACCTGAAGTGGAGGGAAACTCTTTTATTTTTTCCTCTAATGTTTGTATGGTCTCTTCTTTTGGTTTTAAAGTCAAAAAGATGTCATCAGCAAATAACATGATTTTGGAATTATATTGATTATAGAAGTTAATTCCTTCTATTTTTAGTTCACTTCATATTGTAGAAGCAAATAGTTCTATCACTAAGGCAAATAGTGTGGGAGACATAGGACAGCCTTGCTTAGAGCCTTTAGTTATTTTAAAAGCCTCTGAAGTAAATGGACCTAACTTTACATAAGCTAGATTATCTTTATATATGTTCTTTATTAAATTTATAAAGTTTGATGGAAAATCAAAAAATACCAGAATTTTGAATAAGTAATCCCAATTTACTGAATCAAATGCTTTCTCTATATCAAGTGTAATTATACGGGCTTCTAAGTTATCTCTATTCAAAGCTTCAATAATAGTTAATATTCTTTGAATGTTATCATATGTGTGTCTACCAAATATAAAGCCTGTTTGGTCTTCATTTATAACGTGAGTTAAGGATTTTTTAATTCTATTCACTAAGATAGACATAAAAATTTTGTAATCATTGTTAAGCAGAAAGATTGGTCTATATGAGCTACACTGGGATAAATCCTTTTTATCTTTTTTTATAGGAGTAACTAGTGAGTATTTCCAGGATGGTGGGATAATATTTTGTGTTTGAATTTCATTTAGCATATTATGGAACAAAGAAATTGCTGCATTTGGGAGAATTTTATATAATTCCATTATGATTCCATCCATTCCTGGTGATTTGTTATTCTTACTTACTTTGATTATATCTTTTATTTCCTTTATGGAGATATGTTTATCCAGGTCTATTTTTAGTTGTGCAGGTAATGTATTTAATAAAGGACAGTTAAATTCCAGCTCTAAAGAAGTAGTATTGCTAGCCTTATTTCCATAATGATGAGCATAATAGTACTTAAAGGCTTCAAGAACATCATTTACTTCAGATACCTTCTTTTTCCCTTTCCCTTCGTGTATTATATTTATGATTTTTTTTCAGAATTCTGCCTCTTAATTCTCATAGCTAAGTTATGGAGGTGTTTTGGGGATGTTGATATTGAGGCAAATTTTAGTTTTTCCAAAGCTAGATTTGTCTTATGGGTAAGGATTTCATTATATTTCTTGTTTAAATATTTAACTTCTTCTCCTTTTTTTTTTCTGATCTTCTGATACATCATAATAGTTTATATTTAATTATATTATTCGTTTTTGAATATTATGTAGTTCAGATTCCCATTCTTTTGTTTTATTTTTAAACCATGTAACAATTTTGCCATATAAAAAGACCTTTAATGTGTCCCATGTTATTGTATTGTTTGTATCTTTAATCAGGTTTGTTTCTAAAAAGTATTTAATTTCTGTATCTAGGCAAGGTTTAAATTCCTTTAATTTAAAAATGTAGGCTGGTATTCTTGTTACTAGATTTAATCTTTTAAAATCCATTTGTACTTTAATGATTAAGGCGTTATGATCTGAAAGTGGACATGGAATAATAGAAAATTTTACTATTCTGTTGTTTAAGTCAGAATATATAAGTATTTTATCTATTCTTGTTTGAGTATTAAAGCGATAATCACTGTGTGAATAGTTTAGTGAGTTAGGTTCTTTAAACTTAAATGCATCTATCAAATTTAAGTTTTCTATCCATCTCTTGAAATATTTACCTACGGGTGAACGACATAAATTTCTTTTATTAGTTGTTTCAGAGCTATCCAGAATACAATTAAAATCTCCCCCCAATATTATCATACCTTTATATACTTTGTTAATCAATTCTATGTGTTTTTTAACAGTAGATAGTCCAACTCCAGGAATCCAATAAATATTTATTAAAGTCCAAATTCTATTTTGATATTTTATTATTACAATTGATAATAACCCTTCTTTATCTTCATGTTTGTAAATGATCTGTGGAACAATGGTACTTCTTTTCCATAAGATTATAACTCCTCTTGTTTTTTTTTATACTGGGAATGAGAGAGGAGTAGATAGTCATTGGGTTTCCATATGAAATCTTCCTTTAATTTTAGATGGGATTCTTGTATAAATATAATTTGCACTTTTTGTAATTTCAGATATTTTAGAAAGTTTGACCTTTTTATAGGGTTATTTAAACCATTAATGTTTATAGATAACAAAGTTGTGTCAGTCATTTTTATAAATATTTATCATGTGCTTTCAGGTTGATTGTTTTATTAGACATTTGCTTTGTCTTAGGACCTATGGTATTTATTATATTAGTTATATCCTCTTTTCTTTTAGAAGTTATTACAAAACAAGTATAACTATTTCTATATGTGTTAAACACATATAGAAATAGAAAAAAAAATACTATATTAATTATTAACAATAAGAATTATTACATATTAGATTACGTCTACTTGAACAATATAACTTATCAAACCCGGTCAAGATGTCATGACTTTTATAATTCTGTTGTCTATATAATAAAGTAAAGAAAAATTATTAATTTGTGTGAAGAGTTAAACTCTTGCATTATTTATATGTGACCTTTTATAACTCTATGACTAATTAGCTATTATTATTATTAGACCTTTACTTATTGAATGCCAAAAGCATATCATTTTATGAACCAGTAAGCCTGGCCAAATATGCTGAGGGAGCACAATTACCATCTAGAATCCTAGCTAGATTAATCTCCCTCCAAAAATCTACACCTACCATAGCTGAAGTACACTACTTAGACAAAACATACTCTAGTAATACTGAAATTCTAAACCTATTTGAAAAATGTTACAAACAGATTTATGGAGAACAAACTCTTCCTACTTCAGAACAAGATAAAACACTGTTTCTCAAGAATTTGTCTTTCCTCAAACTAGACTCTAACCAACAGAAAATACTGTCAGCCTCTATCTCACAGCAGGAAATTATTAATACAATAAAGAACTTAAAATCTCATAAAGCACTAGGGCCAGATGGTTTTATGACTAAGTTTTACAAAACGTTTACTCCACTAACTGCTAGAATATTGCTACACCTGTTTAACTATATTACTAATAACACTATTAATGATCTTCACTTTAATGCTTTGAAAACTATCTTCATCCTAAAGGAACATATAAACCCTAGAGATCCTAAGAGCTACAGACCCATCTCCTTAATAAATCTTGATGTAAAAATCTTTACATCCATCCTTGCTAGTAGAATCAAAAAGATAATAACACGTGTTATTTCACCTGAACATTCTGGATTTATCTCTTATAGACAAACCTGTGACAATGCCTTTACTCTTGAAGCCCTAATAATATTTGCACAACATAAGGACATTCCAATTTTTGCACTTGTAGTTGATGCATATAAGGCATTTGATAGACTTAACTTAAGTATCTTGTTATCAGTATTGCCCTGTTTTGCTTTCCCATCTAGCTTCATTCAAATAATTAAAACACTATATGACAAATCCTATACAACCTTACACATAAATAAAAACCTTTCAAATAGGATTATGATAAAAAATGGAACAAGACAAGGCTGTCCTTTATCCCCGTACCTTTTCAACTTATATCTAGATCCCCTTTTCCTTCTTATTAAACAGCATACATATCATAATCCTCCAATACTCTTTAATACTAAAATATTACTAATAGTTTTGGCCGATGATCTAAATTTATACTTTACGTATCCGAGCTCAGATATTTTTAAACTACCGAAAGCCATTGAAACCTTCTCAAGGTTATCTAATTATAAACTTAATTTAGATAAAACCACAATATTTCCCTTAAACCTTCCTAAACTACTATTATTATATCCCCACCCAGACACAATTAAAATAAAACAATCAACCAAATACCTTGGGGTTACTTTCTATCAAAATAAAAAGGAATTTTATCAAAATAACATCTTGACTAAATGGCAACATATAATACAGGATTGTAATAGATGAACTAACTTAAAATTACCCTCAAAAGCTGCTATAGTCAAGATGAATATATTACCTAGATTATTATATATATTCATGACCTCCCAAGTGATAGTGTACAACAAATCATGCCATAAACTAATGCAACTGAACCTAAATGTGTGACTTAATCTTCTAAATTTCAGGTTGCATTTTGATATCATTAATACTAGTAGAATAATTAAAATCACTGAACATGACCCAGAAAATAACATTTGGACACCTATATGGATAAAACTATATTATAAATATATAAAATCACTCAATTTTAAGCCAAAACACTTCCTTTTCTTCATAAAAAAAGAATTGTTAACTTATAAGATCATTGACCCAATAAAATATTTCATCACTCACCTACAAAAGCTCTTTACAGCATTAAATTTATCTGCAGCTTTGGAAACTTTACAACCCTTACGCCTTAATCCAAACTGAGAGTTAATAACTTCATGCTTAATCTAAATAACTTTTCAATGTTAAAAGATAAATTAATTCTTGACCTCTTGCCCTTTCCTGAATGTACTATCACAGAAATAAGAACTCATCTTAAATTACCTAAAAGCTATACAATTATTCCAAGGCAGATTAAAGAGTTATGCTATCTCTACCTCTCTAACAGTAATATAACAAATGGTGACATACAGACCTGTAAGACCCTTTGGAAACTAATGGTATCAAGAGAAAAAAATATATCAAATACATATAGCTTGATAACTGCTATTAAATATCAAAATAATACACTCTTCTCTAATTATTGGCTTAAAATGAACCTTTCAATCTCTAAACAACAGATAAAACAATCAATTAAAATAACTTCTAAGATATGCCTTCTGAAAAAAATTGATGTACACACAACTCATGATAACTAGCAATCCTTATTTTACTCCCATGGTTTTACATAAATTTAACTCTTCCATCCCACCAATCTGTCCTTGTTGTGAGGTCCAAAAAGTGGACTTACTCCATCTCTTTTGCAGCTATAAATGTTCATACAAACTATGGAAGTCCCTAACGATCCAACTCCAAAAGATAGAGTATGAAAAAAACATTGGGCCAGATTCAGGAAGGCTTACACGGAGTTTAAGAGTAGTGTAAGCCTCCGTGTAAGCCTCCTGATTCAGCAACAGCCCAAATCTCCATGTAAGAGACAGCTAACACGTCTCTTACGGAGTGGCGTGGAAATGCTCAATACCTCATTTGCAGCTCCAAGATATGCAAATGAGGTATGTGAGCGATCCACAACCCAAACCAGTCCGCGGTAACGGACGTGTTAGCAGAAATGTACTCAGCTGACAACTGAGTACATTTCTGCAAAATTAAAACGGAGCTATGTCAGCTCCAAATAAAGGGTGCATTTGTTACATTAAGCATGCCAATGGCCAAATATGTGGCCATTGGCATGAAAGTGTTGCAAAAAAAGTTATATAACTTTTTTTTTTTCCACGGATTTATGTGTTTAACTGTAGCGCACACCAGCAAACGGGTGCGCTACCTAAAACTGAAAACCGAAGCTTATAAGCCCACAATTGTGGGATTTATATATTACATGAAATGTCAATGGAGGGACTTGCAGAGCATAAACAATATGGCCTCCGTTTAGTGGTTGTCAAGGGGGGAAAGCTCCGTGTAAGATATGTAACTAAGCATTACTAGGCAATCCTATGTAAATGAGGGTTACAATACTGAATCACACTGCCACATAAGTAATGAGCACTGTCTGAGTAGTGTAAGAGTTAGAGAAGGGGAGGAACAGAGTAAGAGGTAGGTGACATCATGAGGGGGAAGGATAGAAAGAAATGTACCAGATTGGAGGGCAATGTAAGGTAAGAGATGACAGACAGACATCAGGGAGGGAGGTGTGTCCCAACAGAACACTAGGAATGTCAAGAAATTGAGGGCATCGCTATCCCTACACTCTAAGTTTCTTGATATGCGTGCATGCTTGTGGCGATATTGGCGTGTAAGGCGGGTTCAACATGTGAGGCGTGTTGCAAACTGTTTACAACGGTTTGCGCGCGTGCGTGTGTAAGGCGGTGTCTTGGCGTTTTAGCATGAATCAGCCTAGCTAACACCGTGTAAGGATGTATTGTGCGTGTAACACCGTGTAGGGATGTGTACACGCGTTTAAGTTACTGTGAGCGTGTTTTAGCCGGTGTGCACATTGCTCCCCCTCAGGAAACAGAGAGGAAATAGGAAACGACCAAAATACAGGGAAACTGCCAGAAGATACTACTAAAGTTAATTGGTGGAAACAATTAGAAGCAGGCAATTACACAGGCAGACTAGAAGCCCAACCCAGCACTTAAAACACAACAAAGAGCAGTGCAGGCTGTTTCTCACAAGAGATACTGCCAGAAACTAAGCTATCAGAGTTGAAACCTGAAAAAAGCTGAACTCAGAGCAGAAATGCTAGGGGCTGCCATAGCTGTTATAATCAGACATAGGCGAATTGCTGAGGGTGGTGATAATGCAGATGCTGACAGACAACCCAGAGTGAGGAGAAGGAGAAGAGTATACAGGCCTAGGGTCACCTACCATGGGTTACATGAGCTGGAGATAGTAGAGCTATAGAGTGGACAGAGAGCTCCTGCAGCAGATTGTTTAGCTGTGCAGGCCACGCCTCACACACAGAACCAACAGAGGAGAACCCATCCCAGTGGAAACCAAGGTATGTGTTGGCCTAAGAATACTAGCAACAGGTACCTTTCAGAGACCAACTGGCGATATGATGGGGATATCACAGGCATCAGCCTCCAGGGTACTGCACCAGTTCCTGGATGCCATGTCACCACATGTCAGTGATCATATATATGCCTTCCA